>NC_135721.1:101322457-101478772 GCF_964656455.1 Halichoerus grypus
TACTGCAGGCATCTCACACCCATGAGGGAAGGTTCTGCTGACACCCTGGGGAGGACAGGCTGGGAAAGCATTTTCGTCCATGAAGGCACTGAGCTACCAAGTCATTCCAGAGTTGCCTTCATGCACTGGCGGGAGGCAGGTATATGGTGTCTTCTCCGAAATCAGGGACACTGGTTTCCTGTCCTTATGCAGGAAGCTCCAGCCAACACACTGGGCAAGGGGTCAGTGTCCTCCCAGGCCTGGGGCCTGCGGTGGGAAGGAAAGGCAGCTCCCTCGGAGGCGGGACACTGCTCTTAGCAGAGGCCCTTCTGCAATTGTTAGAACTCAAGGCAATCAGTTGTGATTTGTCAGTGTCCACAAGCCAAAGAGCACTTGTCCATAAAGGTCAGAGTCCATAAAGAAAACAAGAGGAACGGAAGGGATGAAGAAATTCTATATGGCCTGGAAAAATACAGAAATGAAAATACAGAAATGACTAAGCTTAGGCTGACATCTTGTGGCTGAGACAGAAAAAGGCGTTCCACTAAGAAAGAAATGGAGCCCTTGGGGCAACTGCGGGGGGTGGGGGGGATGGGGGGCGGTGGCCTGGAGTCTGAGAACAAGAAACTTGAACCGCTCATTCCACCTTCATTTTTACTCATCCCCTTTATTATTATATGTCACATTTCTTCAGCAGTCCTTTTCAGCATAGCTATAAGAAAGTAATATTTTAACTTTAGTGACCACAGATAAACTTATTTCTGGCTAATAATAAATTATTATTATGGCTATTTCTGCTTCAGTTAATAAGCCACTCACCTAGTGTCATTAGATGACCTCTTTCTTCAGATGGCCAACATAATGCAGCTGACGTGAGTGATTTGTATAGCTAGCTAACTAGATGTTAAAAAATGGGCCTCATACATTTCCTTCTTCATGAGTAGGCCAGCAGGCAAGACCTGTTCCCATTTTACCTAGAGGGAACCTAGCAGCAATGCCTGAGGTCACATTGCCAGCAGGTGGTAGATGAGGCCTTGAACGAAGGTCCCTCAGACCCCAGAGCCCAGAGGTGGAGCTAATGGTCATCACTTCCTTCCAATGGGTAGGACAGGCAAGGTCTGCACGTTGCCTCATTTAATCTTTAAAACCACTTCGTAAGATAAATAATGTTATGCCCACTCTACAAATGAGGAAGCAAAACTGAGGGTCATGGACGTTGGCTGTATGGGAATCTGAGCCTTGGCCTATTTCAAAACCCATCCTTGTCATCTGTCTCCACTTTTCGAGATTATCCATTGTCTTGTTTTCCTTCCTCCCACACTCCCCTCCCTTTCTTATATACGCCTCTCCTATATCTTAGGCTCCCAAGAAATTGTCTTTGGCATTTGTTGCTATGGTTCTCCTTGAAATATTAGTTGATAAAGCGCTATTAATTTTTTTCCCAGGGACATTTGCATTATAATAGATAAGGAGCTTTGAACACAGAGAGCCTTTGGGATTGAAAGGGAACATGTCAGACTGCAAAAAATATATGAGGCGAGGACATTTGGGGAGCAGATAAACAAAGATCTCCTTTAAATAACCCCACAAAGACAACACTGTCCTCGGCAGTCTGGGGCTCCCAGACATCAGATTATGTATCTGGTGTAACTGAATATACAACTGGAGGCAAGCAGTTGTTTACTCGCATCCTGGACAGATTTATCACTAGACCAATGCACATGCCAACCGAGAAGAGCTGGAGGCTGCTCCTAAAGCAAACAGAGGAGTCTCCCCCCTCTATCATTTTGAAAAACAGTATTATTATAATTCCAAAACACGAGGGGCCAGAACATTTTAATTCCAATTAACTTGCAGTTTTCATTTTTCCTAAAATATATTTGAATAACAGTGGACTGGTGTGTGATACTGTCCTCAGCAGAAAATCCACTCATGGAGCACTTATTAATTAAGGTCAGTACAATTCTGCACTTGATTCCAATGTGGTAGCTCTTTTCCCCACAGCAAGCAATTCTCTGATACCAGATATGATTCAACTCAATGCTGTCACTGTCTACCTGGAGATGGCATCAGATCCCACAGGTGAAGGGCTGAGTCCCACAAGACTGCTCTTCACTTCAGATGCCAGTCACGAGTCCAAGTCATCACCTGTGCTTCTGACCAACAGGCTAGACATCAGAGGTTTCCTGATTCATTTTCTGGAGTGCTCACAGGACTCAGGAAATTTACTTACCACATTACCGGTTACAAAGGGTATTAAAGGGCACAAATTCATAGCCAAAGGAAGGGATACATAGGACAAGGAATGGGGATAGGGTGGGGAGCTTCCACGGCTACTCTCCCCAAATCTCCCTGTGTTCTTGAACTGGGAAGGAAACTCTCAGAACCCCAACCTTTTGGGTTTTTCTAGAGGTTTCATTACATAAGCATGATTGATTACATCATTGGCCATTAGCAATTAAACTCAATCTCCAGCCGCTCTCATCTCCCTGGAAATCAAGGGTGGGACTGAAAGTTCCAATCCTCTAATCACAGGATTGGTTCTGTTGCAACCAGTCCCATCCTCAAGTGCTTTCCAGAAGTTGCTGCATTGACATAAACGCAGATGTGGTTGAAAGGGGTTTGTAACGAATAGTAAGACACCTTTATCACTCAGGAAATTCTAAGGGTTTTAGGAAAGTTGTGCCAGAAACAACTGAGATGAAGATTAAATACATATTTATTACAAATCAGAATATTACTGTCAGGCAACGAGAGCCCATGCTAAGCACTGTTTCTAAATTATCTCATTTAATCCCCATAAAACACCCATGAGGTATATGGATATCTCCATTTTACAGATGAAATATCTGACTACTAGAGGACAGGTGGTCTGTCCAGGGTTGTAGGGACAGAACTGGATCTGAGTTTAGACATATTCATAGTATTTACCTTATTTTTTTGTTGTAGTAAAATGAAATATCAACTCTGATATTTTAAAAAATGTCCTTTTCCCTCTGTGGTAGTTGGTAATGAAGGGAGGGAAAAATTCTTCCTCTACCCTTCAAGGTCTTCCAGCTAGACTAAGAATTAAACTTAATTCTTAATTAATTCTTAAACTTAATTGGCATGACACAGATTAACAGGACAAAAAACCCCAGTTTTCTTATGTATACATGAAGCCCCAGTAATAAAATTGAGACCCCAAGAAATGACCACAGCAGATAGTTTTTGTACTTTTTAAATAGAGAGACAATAGATCTGTGAGGAATTGACAGGTTAAAAGAAACTTAACTTAGAGAGCTTCAATTGGTAAGGAATCCTAAACAGAATTTGGGCTGGGATACTGAATTAGTAAAAAGTCACGAGGGTTATCAAGCCTTCTCGGCCCTGAATTTCCCATCTCTGGTGATGAGGATGGCTCTTTACTTCCTGGTACAGAGAGGGTACCTTCCATATGGGAGATTCATTTTCTGCTTCCAGGGGGCAGAGGAGGGTCTGAGTGTTCTTCTTACACAGGCTCTCTTAAGTAACTTTTGTTTAAAATAACCAATATGCCAAACTGGTGCATTTTGGGACAACTTGCCCTTGGTCCCCACAGCAAGCAAGAAGGGTGGACAGGGATCTAGATCAGGTATTTGAGTCCCTTTTGTTAATTGTAGTTGTACTCAGTTTCCCTGCATTGTGGGAGGCCCTCTCTCCTTTACTGTCCAGTGGTCCCAAGTCGGAGTCCCCTTTGGGTAATAGCAGGTGTTTCTGAGAACCCTGAGGAGTACCAGAATGTTCCTCAGGCCCACTTGTGCCCTGGGCACCTCATGTTGCACACCAAGGCTCACCTCCTCCTTCTTTCTGCCCTTGTAGGGCTGTGAATCCCTTTTCCTTCTTGTAGTTATTCTCTCTGGCCCATTCTGCCAAAGAATGTGGACAGCGATGATTTCCCAAAGAACGACTAACACATGGCTTTTGAGTTCAACATTTAAAGATAATATAAGGAAATTATGATGCAGAAAAGGGAAACAAAATAAAATACCAGATCCCTTTTTCTAGAATTCAGCAACTTGCTTCTTCTCTGGGGCCCTTTCTGCCCTCCTACCTCAAGAGTCCAAGTTTTCAAGCTGTTTCAGAGTGCAAGACTGCTGACTCCCGACCAGAAAACAAAACATATTCCCATCATAATAACCTGTAAGGGGAGTACTGTACTGTAAAGATGGTGGCTCTTTATGTTTCTAAACCGGACACTTCTTTCCCAGGACACACAGTCTGCGTCTAGCTTGACTTCACCTATGGAGTGTTTCTCCAGGACACTGGCCCTGGCTTGTGTCTGATAACCATTTGAACGACAGACAGGGTGTGTTAAAAATGTTTCCTCTGAAAACCTAGGAAGTTCGCCCCAAACACACCTTTCATTTCTACCTTTAGAACCACAAGAAAGGCATGCTTAAAATATGTTGTTTTTTCTTGAATTATGGCTGTACGTTGGGGGCAAGCAATTGAATTGCTCCAGGCCTCTACCTGAAGGTAGTAAAACATCTCCCACAAAGTCTCCTAAGGCTAAAATAAGGAAGGTATTAAAAAGCATCTTGCAAACTATCAAACACTATAAAGGCAAGCCACTACTGTTTCCCTTTTGTTTTCAGAGTTACTTGGCCCAATCCTTCTGCAGTTGATGAATTAGAACTCATTAGTTATCAAGGGTGGTTCTGTATTGGAAGAAATATGCCCAAATTAATCTTTGCATCTCTTATTAATACTTTGAAATATCTGAATATGTTTTTTGATTGCATGTTTCTGTGTAAATGACACCTCTCTCTTATTCCCGAGGCAGGGGTTTTTTGTTTGTTTTTTATTCAAAGGAGGGAAATAGAGAGGTGGCAGGGGAAAACAGAAATTAAGATTAGAATTATAGCGGATATTTAAAGAGAAAAAAGTAATATTCAGCCCTTGAATGAAATCCAGGGTCCCCTCACCCTTTCCACAAAGTAAGAATCTTGAAAATTCACTATGATTTGTGATGAGGGATAGAAGCAGAAAAATGTCCACCTTTAGCCCAGAAGGCTGCCCTATAGCCTCATAGTTCCAATAAGGATCAAATAGGTGCTGGCTGTTACATTCTTAAAGGGTCTCATGACAGCCTGTGCATCTCACTGGTAGTTAATACTGAGCTGAATGATAAGCACCAGAGAAATCTTGCAGAAGTAGTTTTACAAGTAGAAATTCGAAGAAAACATTTATGATCGAATGCTCCCTGTACATCCCCACCTCTTTGAGCACTAAGCATATAATCACCAGCTTCACACAGCAAAAGTGCAACTCTTTCTGCCCATGGGCCCTGTCCTTGTGCTATAATAAAAACACCTTTTTGCACCAAAAACGTCTCAAGAATTCTTTCCTGACCGTTCACTCCCGGCCCCACATCAATTTCTATGTATTTCTGTATTCATATTATACTTTAAGAAAAGATGACTTAAAAAATCTATACAAGTAATCTACACTCTACCCCACAAAATGAAATACCACACACACACCCAGCAGCTTGGGAAAAACATGAAGCTAATCATAAAGAAATAAAAATGCCTATTTTTTTCTGCACACTTGTGATTAGTGTGAGCAAAAATATGACTTTACTTCCTGTACTTTTGCTAAAGAAAGTGAACAAAAATTAGTGAACCTGGAAAACTTCCAAAATATGACGGCAGGGACGCTGTAAGGAAAAACTCTAGATGCTTTGATATTTAATTTTAGAGCAATATCAGTCCCAGTTTCCCGGATTAAGTTTCAGGCTATAGCAGTTTAAGAACAGATTTGGCATTGTTGTAACTGCATGTATAGATTTATTTGTTGAAAGAAATTTTATATGTTTTATAGTTATTTTTGTATATTTTTAGAAATATCACATCATATTCTTAGAGGTCTTTTTTTAAAAAAAATATTTATTTGAGACAGAGAGAAAGAGACAATGGGGAGGGGGCAGAGGCAGAGGGAGAGGAAGAGAGAAGCTGAAGCAGACTCCCCATTGAGTGTGGAGCCCAACATGAGGCTGAACCCAACGTGAGGTTTATCTCACCACCCTGAGATCACCACCTGAAATCAAGAGTCAGACGCTTAAGCCACTGAGCCACCCAGGCGCCCCTATTCTTGGAGATCTTAAGTCAGCTTTAACTACACTATTCCCTGATCCTAGCCTAAACCCTCCTGACATATGCTAAAATTCAGCAAGGGTGTAGTGGAAGGACTTGTAATTAGAGCAAGGAGGACCTGTGTTGCAGTCTGCCCCCACTTAGCGCTGAAAGGACCTTAGATGAATTGTGTAACTTCTCAGGCTGCACTGTGTAATTCTGAGTCTAACTATCTGGAGTTAGGTCAGATTTCACAGGTTAATGGCAAACTCCTCTACAAGATTGCCCTCACTTCAGATTCCAGCCCCAAGCTTGGGAGTTCCCAGGCCACCTGCACTTCTGACCAACTGGCTACAAATTCAGGAATTCCCACGGTGCCCTCAGGCTTGATAATTTGCTAGAATATCTCACAGATTCAGGAAAGGGCTATACTTATAATTAATTATGAGCTTTTAAATAAAGAATACAAATGAGGAGCAACCAAATGAAGAGATGCACAGGCTGATGTCTGGAAGGGTCCCAAAAGTGAAACTTGCATGTCCTCAGGCCATGTTCCCCTCCTGACACATTAATGTATGATCACCAACTAGGGAAGCTCACTTGAGATTTGGGTGTCCAGATATTTTATTATGATTTCATTATGTAGCTATGATTGATTGGATCATTGGCCACATGACTGCATTCAATGACCAGACCCTCTTCCCCCCCTAAGAGGTTGGGTTGATATCATGTGACCTTCCAATAATATGGTTGGTTTTTCCAGCATGGACTGCCCCCATCTTGAAACTAGGAGTCCACCAGAGTCACTTCATAAGCATAAACTCAAGTATGGCCCAAGGGGCCCCCACCATAAGCAACAAAGACATTCTTGCTACTCAAGAATTTCCAAGGGTTTAGAGGCTCCTTCCTAGGAACAAGAAACAGTCTATCATATAATAGGCTGTTTGCCCACAGAGCATTGATGTGATGATTCTATGAAATGAGGAATTGCAGAACACAGGACACCTTTTCAAGATTCTAGATCTATCTTGAGAAATGAAAAAGACAAAGTATGTAGGAGCTTCATTTATGTTTGGGGATCTTGCTGGAACACCAAAAGGAAGCTGAGTTGTCCACATAAAATTGGAATGTTCCCTGATTACTGAAGCTTGTAGGCACCAAGGGCAGACCATCGCAAGATGGCTCACTTTGGCATAAAGATTTTTGTTGAGGTGAAGGCAATTGAGACCCTGCAGGCTCAAGAAAAACTTTTACCCCTCCCTTACCTACATAAAAGAATCTAAATGAAGGGTCTTTCCCAGAATAATGGTTATTATGAGAGATAAATTTTAACTGAATGACCCATCTATATGGCAGGTAAATATCTAATTAGCAAACATCTAGTGCCCACCCCCCCGAATTGCATTCCTTCCTGTTAAAGTCTCAGACACTTACCCCCCTTCTCCTTAGTTCAGGATGACATACATGTCTCATTTTGCCTGTCTTTGGAATTTCATGTCTGCGTGTATTCCCATATGTACAAAATTAAGTTTGATTTTCTCCTGTTAATCTGTCTCACAGCAATTTGATTCTTAGTCCAGTTAGAGAGACAATGAAGGGGGCAGGAAATTCTCCCCCACCCCTTACAAGCTCAATAGCCTGCCTTGGAAGGAGATGGTCAATACAATGTCTCAGTCAGGTGCACTGTGGGATGGGAAGGTGAGATAATCCTTTCCTTTTATTCAGTAAGGTTGAGTTCCTGTGAGACTGTAAGCAAATAGGGTCAGTGCCGCCCCTACGCCCTTGCCCCAACAGTTCACAGGGCCTGTTTTCCCTGGCTAGTCCTTGCACTTCTCTGTCTGAGGATGTTCTGTGTCCACTGAAGCCTGTTTTGCTCACTGGAGATGCCTAGGAATTAATGAGGCAGAGCAGGGACTGGACTCAGGTCCTTTCAACCCTAACTGCCAAATCCAACCTTCCTGGATAAGCTATGCCTTGAATAGTAGGTCTGCCAGGAAACTAAAACTCTATACTTTTGACTAGTATATCCTGCAGGAATGCAGAGCGAGGGTGCTCACTAAAAGGAGGGACTAGACTATAAAGACTGGCAAAGACCAGACCAAACCAGCCTGCGCCCCTGAACTTTCACCAACTTTCCTCCTTATTATAATACTAAAAATTATGCTCAGGGGTGGAGATTTAACATGCTAATGAAATATGTGATGCATATAAAACATGTTCTGTCCACTCTGTCTGCCCCAGCATGCCTAGATGTCAATTCTTTCTTACCTCACCCCCTTTAAAAACTTTCCCTGGCCTTTGTTTGGGGAGCCAGCCTGAAGGACACTTTCCCCCAGTGCTCTCTCCCTTGTGCTCCAGCATAAGCCCTAATAAAAGCCTCTCCTGGAACTCCTGTTTGGCTTCTAGTCAATTTCTGTTGTTTACAGAGCCCAAGGACCCAGGTTGGTACCATATTTCAGCGACCACGAAGGGACCCCAGGGGGGTCTTTTCCCCCTTGTTAGAGAGGGTCTGGGACCTTTCAGGGCAGACAGACAGATGCAGCCCCATTGTGGCTGACATGAAGCCACCTGAACGTTTGTTCCAGTGTCACATGGAGGCACATCTGCCTCCGGTGTCCCAGGATTCCCACTGCTGTCATTCAGGCAATATATTTCCCTTTTCCCTTTCTTCTCTCCTCCTTTAACCTCCCTCTTCTTTTCCACACTCTTCCCCTCCTTCGTATCCTCTCTGGGGTGACCGCAGTCCTCTGCAGCTTCATTATTCTCAGCTTGTGGGAACGTGCTCCCTACGTGGAGATATAAAAAAAAACAACAACACAGAGTATTGGACGGTTCATAAAGGATGACAAGGTTCTCATTCCTGGGGCCCAAATGTGGAAACTCATTAAGTATTTACATAATGCTACCCACTATAAGAGCGATGCTCTATGGGACTACGTACAAAAGATCTTTTCAGGAAGGGGACTTAGAAAAATGGTAAAACAGGTAACCCTCACCTATAACTTGTGTGCTCTTAACAATGCACAGGCCCATCAAATCCCTCCCTCATTACTTAAGCCAGTCCAACACCAAGGTACATACACAGGGAAAGGTTGGCAAATAGACTTCACCCAAATGCCCCCATAATCAGGGTATAAGTATCTTCTTTATGTTCATTGACACCTTCACAGGATGGGTCAAAGCCTTCTCCACTCCATCTGAGAAGGCAACTGAGGTTTGCAAGTCCCTCCTAAAAGAAGTAATTATTCGTTTTGATCTTCCTTAGTCTCTCCAGAGCGCCAACAGGCCCTTCTTTATAGCCAAGGTCACCCAAGGCCTCTCGACAGCCCTGGGAATAAACTATAAACCACATGCCTCCTGCTGGAGTCCCCAGTCTTCAGGAAAGTTTGAAAAGATGAATCATACCCTAAAGAAAACCTTAGAGAAACTTTGTCAGGAAATTCATGAGCCTTGGGCCAAATTCCTTCCTATTGCACTAGTCAGGATTCCCACTGCCCTAAGACTAGCCTAAGACTCAGCCCATTTGAAATGACATATGGGGAACCCTTCCTCACTGCTGATATTTTACTAGATAGGGAAATAAGCCAAGGCTTTCAGCATATTATTAACTTGGGCCAGGTACAAAAATCTATTTTGGATTGTTAATCATGTGCTACCAGCACCCCATAGAGGTAAATTAGGAGAGGCCACCGCATTGCGCATTAATCCAGGAGATCATGTTCTCCTTAAAACTTGGAAAGAGGGCTCCCCAGAAGATTTGCTACCTAAGTGGAAAGGCCCCATCTAGTGATTTTAGCCATTCCAACAGCAGTTAAGCTACAGGGTTCCAGGCTAAAACCTTTTATCCTGGACTTCTTCAGGCCCAGAACCATCTTACTCTTGTGAACATGTGGAAGACCTTAGATACTTGTTCCAGAAGTGACCCTTGGAGTCAGATAAGTGATTATGCTTTGAATTGGTTTGCTGAGTTTTCTTTTTGTTGCCCCTGTTTTACTTTTCCTTCTCTACCAATACCGTTTCGGGTCACCTCCACCCCCTGGGAAAGGTCTGTTCCTCCCCTGCTGGGTCTAAGACATGGAAACCAATGATGAGATGGATGAGGTAGACCCTTCTCTTGGCCTTTCTCCTGAGGATGAGTTGGGAAGGAAATAACAAAGGGAGGGAAACCTGGAGAGAAAATTCAATTGTCAACTTTTCTAGCATTGTGGCCTCAGGAAATAATCTTTCTAATGATCGGATCTATCATCCCCACCCACAAGAAGGGGTTCCTAAGCTCCAGTTTGTACCTATAAATGAAGATACTAATCTCACCTTGACTTTTAACCCCATTAGGAGAACATCGCTTCTAATAGTGGAACTCAATGATTGCGGCGATCTAAGGTGTATAGGGCTTATAGATTTTTGGAACCAAACCAGTCTCCAGATTAAGCACCCACTTCTCTGTGAAAAACAGGGACAACACTGTTGCCCCTACCAGACAGATACCTGCCTTACTGATATGGGAACCTAACCCTCTATTTATCCTATGCCATTTTCCTCTTCAAGCTCTTCATGTACCCCCAACCAGACTCACTGGTGTGTGGACTCATCCTTACTCTCCCCAGGCCCCCATCCTAACTCCTCCTGTATGCCCTGAAAAGGAACAGCAACCCCTTCCTAGAGGCTCACCTATCAGACCCCATCTGCCTTGGACAGCCAGGAGAGAATAAAAGAGGACTCAGAACTAGATGGGGAGGCCATTGGATGGACAGCTTCTGTCTCCCAGATGAGTAATGAACCTAACTTGGGTCCCCTTTTATAAAGATGGTTTAGTTCCTCTTTACCTTGCCAAGCTTGTAGCCCACACTCTAGTCCACCACAAAATAAACTACCCTATGAAGGGAGCTCAGATTTCTCCTTCTTCTTGTTTCTTTAAGCAAATAATGTTCCCTTCTAGTGAGAGTGCACTTTGGGACAATTAGGCCTTAAAGGGCTAGGCCCCAAAGGATTAGGCCCCACTATATATAAAGTCACCTCTCAAACCAGATAAAAGAGAGTACTGTGACTCACCTCAGCAGAAATTGGAGCAGCCATAAGACTGGCCGCCCCCTGAGGGTGTTTCACCTATCATGAAACAACCTCAAAGAACCATATCCAGGCCTTAGACAAACTGGCCTCAGATGCTGGTGACGCCTTACAGGGCCTCTGGGAGTCCTTACATTCTTTGGCAAATAGGTTGTACTTGACAGTAGGTTGGCCCTAGATTATCTTCTGGCTGAACAAGGAGATGTCTGTACAATAGTCAACGAAAACTTGCTGTACATACATCAACGCTGCTGGGGAGGTTGAACTGAATATTCAGATTTACAAATAAGTCAAATGGTTGCATGGGTTAATTATACCAATGCTCAAACTATATGGTACTCTATTACAGGCTATATCCCTAACATTGCCTGGTTCCTGCCTTTCCTTGGGCCCTGAGTGGCTATTCTATTGCTGTTACTTTTGGGGCCCTGTCTTCTTAACCTCCTGGTAAAGTTTGTGTCTTCCAGCCTTCAAGAGTTCCAAGTCAAGCTAATGGTGGTACAAGGATTCCAACCTACACCACGACAGGAGCATCCTAGTGCTTATAAATCATCAGACTGTCAGCAAGAGATTTTTACACCTCCAGGGTAAGATAGGAATGATGGCCTCCCGCTCAGCAGCAAGCAGTTTCAGAAGATGAAATCTTTGGCCCCTTCTCCTTAGGAATAAGGAAGGTCAAATCTCTCAGGGGGGAATGAGACAAAGTAGGGATAGGACTCAGGTCCCCTCAAGTCCCCTAACTGCTGAATCCAGGGTTCCTGGATAACAATGCCCCTTGGATAGATCTTCTGAGATAGCTACAACTCTGTGTCTTTGAGTAGTATATCCTGCAGGAATGCAAAGAGAGGAAGCTCACTGAAAGGAGAGATTCAACTATGAAGACAGGACAAGACCAGCCTGCACCAAGATGGACCCCAGTACTGAACCTTCCCCCTCATTATGATACTAAAAATCATGCCTGGGGTGGAGATTTAACATGCTAATGAGACATGTGATGCATGTGAAAGCATGTTCTGTCCACTGTGGCTGTATATCCAACCTCCTGTATCTTCTGCCCCAACATACCTAGATGTCACTCCTTTCCCACCTCAGCCCCTTTCAAAACTTTTCCTGGAGAGCTAGCCTGAAGGACATTTTCCCTTTGTGCTGTCACCCTTGTGCTCTAGTGTAAGCTCTAATAAAAGCCTCACCTGGAACTCCTGTTTGGCTTGTAAGCAATTTCTTGTTTAGAGAGCCCAAGACCTGAGTTGATACCATTAACACTCATCTCAGCAGGCTCAGTCAATGACTTATAGGACTTGACAGGTCCAGTTCTGGCTTCCTCTCCCCTCAGATGGGTTAGTTCTAAGGCATTGTGCTCTGTACCGGTCCTACACTTCCTGAGTCACCTTGGTGACAGCTGGCTTAACAACACCTTCTTTATCGGCGATGTTTCCCTCCCTGTTTCCTTCCCTACTCCTCTTCCTGGTGTTACCTTTATTACCCCAACAAGCTAAATGCCTATAAATTCTTGACTCAGGGTATGTTTCCAGGGAAAACTGCACTGAAACTATGACCAATCATGTTAGTTCCCTATTAAGGGTCGTGATAATGTGGATGTATTACCTCATTTCTGTTGTCTCTGAGATCTAGCATCTTGTCTTTACAACCACCATGTCCCATAGCTAATGGGCCACACATAAGAAAGCTGAGGAGGAAGAGGGGTCTTGGCTTATTCTGGTAGATGTGTATTTGTGTGTAAATGTGCATGCACAGACAGTTCATTTTCTAAAAGTAAATATTTGGGGCGCCTGGGTAACTCAGTCGTTAAGCGTCTGCCTTCAGCTCAGGTCATGGTCCCAGGATCCTGGGATCGAGCCCCGCATCGGGCTCCCTGCTCAGCGGGGAGCCTGCTTCTCCCTCTCCCACTCCCCCTGCTTGTGTTCCCTCTCTCCCTGTGTCTCTGTCAAATAAATAAATAAAATCTTTAAAAGAAAAATAAAAGTAAATATTTATTTAGTATTTTAGGACAGCTTTTCCCTTACTGATATTCTGAATATTGACATGTCTATATTGTTTCTCTGGAGTTTCATGTAGCCCCAAAGAAATAAACCTGAATTGTGTTAAAAAAAGAAAAATGATATGTTTCCTTAAGGTAAATTATCAGATTTCTTACCATATTCATTTATTTATCAGAGAGAACTATGATTTTATGAGATGAAGTGCAACAGGTATTCTGCTTTTCTCATTGTTCCTTCTCCTCCTTGTTCCTCTCTCCCTTTCTTTCATCACTCCACAATTTTACACTGGTCTTTCCTTGACCCCCCCCACCCCACTCACACTTTAAAAACAAGGTGTGCTGTGATGGCTCCTCCAGTCACCTGACCGAGGGCTAATGCATTTCTGCATAACAACACATTTCCTATATCTTCACTTCCTGCTAAAGCATTTCACAAGGCAGTGTCTCCTGAAGAAAGAGTCTGAGGATTGCTAGTCAGAATATTATTTAGAAGTTGTTGGTTGTATATGACCCAGCAATTGCACTACTGGGTATTTACCCCAAAGATGCAAATGTAGTGATCCAAAGTGGTACGTGCACCCCGATGTTTATAGCAGCAATGTCCACAATAGCCAAACTGTGGAAAGAGCCAAGATGTCCATTAACAGATGAATGGATAAAGAAGAAGTGGTATATATATACAATGCAATATTATGCAGCCATCAAAAGGAATGAAATCTTGCCATTTGCAACGACGTGGATGGAACTGGAGGGTATTATGCTGAGCGAAATAAGTCAATCAGAGAAAGACATGTATCATATGATCTCACTGATATGAGGAATTCTTAATCTCAGGAAACAAACTGAGGGTTGCTGGAGTGGTGGGGGGTGGGAGGGATGGGGTGGCTGGGTGATAGACATTGGGGAGGGTATGTGCTATGGTGAGCGCTGTGAATTGTGCAAGACTGTTGAATCACAGACCTGTACCTCTGAAACAAATAATACATTATATATTAAAAAAAAGAAGAAGATGGTAGGAAGAGAAAAATGAAGGGGGGGAATCAGAAGGGGAGACAAACCATGAGAGACTATGGACTCTGAGAAACAAACTGAGGGATCTAGAGGGGAGGGGTTGGGGGGATGGGTTAGCCTGGTGATGGGTATTAAAGAGGGCACATATTGAATGGAGCACTGGGTTTTATACGTAAACAATGAATCATGGAACACTACATCAAAAATTAATGATGTAATGTATGGTGATTAACGTAACATAATAATAGAAAAAGAAGTTGTTTGTTGTTCTTAGAATCAGGAGCTAGCTGTAAATCTTGAGAAAGAGGAGGCTTCAGATTTAAGTTTTGTAATGGAGAATAGATACAATCTGGCTTGATCAAGAACCAGATGGAGAGAAGTATCTTTTAAAATGGTCAAGTACTCTTTTTTTGGTTTGTTTGTTTAATTATGGAAGATTCCATTTACTTTCAAGTGGTTTCATGTGAGAATAAAAACTGGCTTATAATAGCTAAATAGCTCAAAAGTCTTTTCAATAACTCAAGGTCTACCATGAAACATGTTTACTTTGCTTCAGGGAAGCAGGTAGGACGAGACATTCTTTCTATCCGTGAACCTCAGGGATTTTGTCAGTAACAGTGACACCAAACATCTCTTTGGGCTTCTCTTTGGAACTGGAATGCCAGGAAGAGATTATTGATTTCTCTCAGTATTTCCCATTGGATAATCCATGTTGGTTAAGAACTCAGGGTGTTTCAAAATGGATGGGACAAAGAGACAAAAGAAGGGAGATATTTTGGTTACTGTTGATGTTTTTGCTGGGGTTGCAAGATCAGAGGAGATGCTTCATAGCTAGTAAAAGTTCTTAAATTAAATTTAATGGGGACCAGGAATTTTCAGAGTCCTGCAATTCCCCCTTCGAGAATTAGGGTGTAGTGTTTTATGGAGGTGATAGTACTTTGAAGTTTCTCTGTGGAGAAAGGCGTTTGCCATAAAAACATAGGATGTGTAACTAAAATATAATTAATTTTGTTGTTAGGACCTATCTTAACTTTTTATGGCCTAAATTTGTTTTTTAGTAAAACAAGGCTACCCTTTTATCCAGTCAAGCATGTTTTCACAGCTCTTTTACAGAAATGCCCCAATTTCTGGAATCCACTCAACACAGAAGGCCCTTTTATGAGGCAGGAATCTGTAATAGCTGTGGTGAGAAGCCCATGGCCCACACTGTGGGGATTTTCCAGTTGGTGTCATTTAAAATCCCAGTGGGCTTAAAGGGTTAATACTAATTGATGTAGGAAAGACTTTATTAGGGTTCGAAGCCGAGGGCCAAGAAAGAATTCTTGAGATGTCTTTGGTGCAAAAAGGTGACTTTATTACAGCACGGGGACAGGACCTGTCGGCAGAAAGAGCTGCAATGGGGTCATGAGGAGTGGCCTCATTATATACTTTCAAGTTGGGAGGGGGTTAGGGATAAATCTCTAAGGAATTTTGGAAGCAAGTTTTCCAGGACCTTGAGGGGGCTAGCTATTGTTGGGGAAAGGTCATTTATTACCATCTAATAAAACCTTAGTCATGAGACCCTTCAGATGTATATCGGTGGGCCATATGCTTGGGGGATGATTGTGAACACGTATCTTGGAGGGTTTAGAGATAAAGGAAGTTTCCAAAGGAATTCTTATACATTAAAGTAGACTTACAGGATCCTGGTGGAGGTTGGGGCTCAGGCTAGGATTGCCTTTTGCCCTTAGCAAAGTATTAATATTGAAGCAGTTGAGTCCCTAGAGGAATGTCACTCTGCCTCTTTCAAGGACTTGTCAGTGGTCTCTAGGTAGTAAGGAAATTTAATAATTTTTCTTCTGCCTTTGTTTCCCACATCACTAATGAACTAATGAAAATTGGTGTCTTCCATGGCTTAGTTAGCTATAAGGGGTTATTTTTTTGGGGGGGGTGATCTGATTTGAACTGAAGACTTTTAATCTTCTTGTGTTCATAGTTTGGGTTTGTTTTCACATCGATCAAGCATACATAATAAACTTTTCTTTCGGGGTGCTTGGGTGGCTCAGTCGTTAAGCGTCTGCCTTCGGCTCAGGTCATGATCCCAGGGTCCTGGGATGGAGCCCTTCATCGGGCTCCCTGCTCGGCGGGAACCCTGCTTCTCCCTCTCCCACCCCTCCTGCTTGTGTTCCTGCTTTTGCTATCTCTCTCTCTGTGTCAAATAAATAAACAAAATCTTAAAAAAAAAAATGAATTCTCCCAGAGGAGACAAAAGAAAATGAATGAATGCTGGTGAAAAGTGATAACTTTAGGTTAAAATGAGTGTTATTGATTTGCTCTGTGTTACATGAATAATTCATAACAAAAAGGAGAAAGCAGAGGTGCTTAGGGACACAACATTTATTGAAAAGTTGTAATATTAAAAGTAGGGAAGAATTAAGAGAGATAAAGTCATTTTCCATTCTCTGATCTTTAATTCAGATATCCCCCTATAGTCTTTGACAGCAAAATGAGCACCGGGTAAAAGAAGAATTAGCATGTGTATGGCTCTGTTGCTTGGGTGGGTGTGCAAGACTACCAATTAGTAGTCTTCTGTTAGGGTGTTCCTACTGAGATTTCAACTCCTAACTTCTTTGGCTGCCTTTCTTCATTCCTGAAACAGACTTGACTTTACTCTGCTCTCTCTCTCTCTCTCTGTTTCAAAGTGTCAGTGAATGTATTCTTTACATGATCAATATCTATCATATTTGAAAACAAATTTCAAATCTGACGGTACCAAGTTTTGATGAGATCATGGAGCGACAGAAATGTTTACATATGCCTGATGGGAATATAAATTTTTACAATTGGGTAATATGTTATAAGCTAGAAAATTTGCATTCTACAACTCAGTAATACCTCTCCTATATTTTCCTTATTGGTAAAATTGAGTTAATAATGTATCTACTTCAAAGAATTTTTAGATTAAATTAGCAAAATAAACTAATTAGTAAAACCAATTAAGTTGGCTAATTCATTACTAACTAAATTAGTAAAACAGACTAATAAAAGTTAGCTCTTATTATCATTAGAGGTAGTCGTTGCAGTGACAGTTATAACATTATTACTTTTGTTATCTATGCAGCATAGAAATCATTGTTTATAATAGCAAAAAGAAATTGAAACAACTTATCACCAAGAGAATGGATAAATAAATTGTGTATATTCATATAGTGGAATACTATACAGACAGTACGTGTATCAACAGGGACGAATCTCCAAAATATATCATGGAATAAAAAACAATTTTTAGAAAAATAAAATATCATACCAGTTATACTTAGGCTAAAATATACAAACAATACTGTATATATTTTAAAAGGTATAATTACAAATGTTTTGAAAGCTTAAAGAAAATATAGACATAATAATCCCCAAATTCAGGATTGCTGGTAGCTCTGATGGGGAATGAGGGGTATGTAATCAGAGATGGAATTTCAACGGGATGGTGATTCTATTACTTAAGTTGGGTGTTCATTGCATCCTTCTTTGTCCTTTGCTATATCTTAAAGATTGCCCTCCAGATAAATTAGCACAGAACGACAGAACGAACAAATACCATATTAATGAATCACTGTTTATGTATCTTCTGTGAATAATACTTATCATTTGCATATCAGAAGTGTTTGTCCAAAAAAGGCCTTGAGTTTCTGCTGAGACTGGAAGAAAAACATGCTCTTTGGAAATTTGTGCATCCAACATTCACCAGTGAACACCCATAGAGTTACAGAAGGCAGATCAGTTGACCTGAGAACCAACAAGTGATTACCTTGGCCCAAGTGAGCTGCATTGCTTTGTCTATTTGTCTACTCTGAATTTCACAAAACATTTTGCTCTTCCATGGCCCTAAGGATGGTTTTGTCCATTTATGTCTGAACTATTTTTATATTCTTCTCTGGATGTTCTTTATCGTGCCCATGCCAGCATTTTCTCCCATGTTTACATTTCTAGAGGGTGGTATTCTGTCTGAAGCCCATATCAGAGCCCATTCATTTATTTAAGAGATATTTATTGAGTGTCTGTTATGCGCCAATCATTGCTAGGTATTGACTCAACTCTTTTATTTTTATTTCTTATTGCTATTTCTTTCTTTCTTTCTTTCTTTCTTTCTTTCTTTCTTTCTTTCTTTCTTTCTTTCTTTCTTTCTTTTCTTTTTCTTTCTTTCTTTCTTTCTTTCTTTCTTTCTTTCTTTCTTTCTTTCTTTCTTTCTTTCTTTCTTTCTTTTTCTTTCTTTCTTTATCATGACCCTGAGATCAAGACCTGGGCTGATATTAAGAATTGGATGCTTAGGGGCACCTGGGTGGTTTAGTTGGGTGGGCATTTCTCTTCGGCTCAGGTCATGATCCCAGGGTCCTGGGACCCAGCCCTGCATTGGGTTCCCTGTTCAGCGAGGAGTCTGTTTCTCCCTTTCCCTCTGAGCTTCCCCCTTATTCATGCTTTCTCTCTCTCTCAAATGAATAAACAAAAAATCTTTAAAAAAAAAATAGTCGGATGTGTGACTGAGCTACCCACTTGCCCCCTTACTCAACTCTTTTAAATTGTTTGGTAAATGACATTTGAATCTATTTTTTCTGAATATTATTTACCCATATGAGAAATGTTGCCTAGGTAGGCCAGAAAGATGGGGATGCTCTAAGGGATCTCTTTCTGATGCTTGTTGTCCTCCATTCTTACCAGGTTTTCCTTGAACCCCAAATTGGGGCTAGGCATGTTTCTAAAAGTACCCTCAAAGCCCAAAGCCTTTTATATTATGCCAAGGTTACTCATAATTATTATTAAGCTGGCAAACATCTTTTACATTTTACATTTTTAATGGGAAAAGTAAGAAACATTTCTGAGGTCAATTTATTTTTCCACCTGGTATCAGTTATGGGGCTGATTTTAAAACAATTTCTAAAGTCTTATACACTGTGGCTTAATTGTTTCAATTCATAATCCTGAGGAGTAAACATGTTGAAATATTTCAAAGGACTGAACAGCTTCTGCTAGCACCAAGGGTGCTGTCACAAGACAGCAAGCAAGATTTCTGAAGTGGAAATTTGCTTTCAGAAAATCTCTGCAGTTACAGGGATTTCTGCAGACGGTGCACGGTAATGTGTTTGTTTTTTCCAATTGGCTTATTCATAGCTTCTATTGCTGGCACAGCATTATCTCTCTTTTATTTGCATTTATCCACAGAGTTTATGATAATAATAATTATTATTATATTTGTTATAACAGCTAAGATTAAGTCAAGTACTAACATGTGTCAGACTGTGTTTTAAGCAGAGTTGTTCTAGCCCAACCAGCCTGAGACCACCAGGGACAAGCCACTAGTCCTACTAAGTCAGATTATTGATGCCTTGCAATGAGGGAGAGCACACGCTGGAGGAAATGTGGGAATTTTACCAAATAAAATTGAAAGTGCAGTTCTAGGACTTTGGAGAAGGGTGGAATTTAGGTAAATATAACTGAAGCAGCATCTTGATGGGCTGAAAGCAAAGCTGGGCTGTGTGTAAGGGGTCAGCATTAGGTCTGGACACAAAGTGGACTCAGGATCCTTTTACTTTGAGACAGTAAAGTTAAGGTAGATGTGGAGTACTATAGCCAGAAACTCCCTATTTGGAGGTCTGCACATGGCTTGTAAGTCCAGGTTGGTTTTCCCTGCCAAAGTGACTCAGATTCTCTAGATGAGAGTAGGATGCTTTTGTGGGAAACTGCCAGAAGCAGAGACAAGCCTGGCTGACAGCCAGAAAGGTAATGGGACCTCAGTCCTACAACTACAAGGAACTGAATTCAGCCAACAGCCTGAATGAGCTCAGAACACTTTTCCCCAGAGCCTCTGGTAAGCAACGCAGCCCTGCCAACACTTTGATTTCAGCCTTCTGAGAACCCATTACTTAGCAGAGGAATCATGTGAATCCCCTGGACTTACTACCCACAGAAACTCTAAGATAATAAATGTATATTTTTTTGCAAAGACAAAAGCCCCAAACCAGACAGAGTGGGATGTTTCATTCATATTGGTATGATTTCAAAGAGCAATGTTTCTCAGAGTTTATGATTTAGAGAACAGAATTTCTCAGCGGGTAAAAAAGCAGTTGTCCCCTGGTGAAGGGGGTTTTACGACACTTTACAGTTATAGGGTGCCCTTGGGAGGAATGCTGTTTGCTGTTAACTTTGCTACTGGCTTTATCTTGTCTATTTGCCAAGCCTGATTTTTACTTTAAAGTCCAAGCTCATTTTTAATTTCTCAAGGTATTGACTGACTTTATCCTTACAACACTCCTACTAAGTACGTAGTATTATTTTCCCGTTTTTAGTTGAGGAAACTGAAGCATCGGAACTGATTAATTGCCCAAATGGGAGAAAAAAATCTTAAGGAGTGGTACCAGGCTTCAACCTAGGCCATCTGTCTTCAAAACCAAATGCTTACATCCTATACTGTCCTGCTAAGTGGGCCTTTACACCTAGGCCAATAATAAATATTTTAGCAAATGGAAATAGAATTCCCTTAGGGAAGAAAAATTCGTTTCAACCATTTCTCAAGCCAGAGACATGGATTAGTAAGGGTAATGGCACAAATGGGTAACTGAGCAGCTCTGCATTAACAACAGTAAAAATCCTAACATGTATATTCAGTCATTATGTGCTTTAACTCACTTAATTCTTACAACAACACTGTAAGCAAGAGTGATCCCATTTTATAGATGAGCAAACTGTGGCCTCCAGAGGTGAAGTAACTTTCCCAAGGTCGTGTGGATTGTAGGGGGTAGAGCTGGGATCCACACGTCAGAGGCCTGTCTCTAAAGCTCAATTTTATCAATGATTTTGTTATATAAGAACACACAAGAATTAGGGGACACAGGTACAAAAAGAAGGGAAGTAGGAGTAGAGATGATGTGGTAACTGAGCCCACTGAAAGGGAACAGAGGGACTCCCCAGCTCAGTTGGCTAATATTCATTTTGTACTTGTTTACACTGTTGTGATATAAACTTCCCTGTCTCTCCAAATCTGCTCTGCACATAAGGGTTTCTGTAAATGGGATTCTTTGGTAGTAGAGTTGGGAAAATGAGTTTCAGAAAAAAGTCACAAGATGTATAATGCAAGGTGTGTAATTCATGAGACGCTGGAAATAATAGCCCGAAGGAATGGGAAAAACATCACCTCAGATATTTACAATTTTTGGGGAGGTGGTGGTGGGGAATTTGGAACTTTCCAGAGCATGCAAAAAGAGTTGGAGTCAATCTTATTGAGATCATAGAAGCTGGAAGACTTTAGCTGACAACCATGTTGCATGTCTGTTAAGCATAAAAAATGAAAACAAAGAGTTGAATTTAATTATACCATTGACAAGTGATATATTGGTAACTGTTTATTATTTCTGGTACCTAGCATAACATCAGGTATGTGGTTGTCCCTGAATAAATAAATATTTGTTGAATATAAATAATGAATAAATGAATGACTGGTTGTTTTTAAACAGCAATAATTAATGGATAGAAGTTAATTATTGTATTCTGTTCTGCTTATAGACAATTAGAAACTTTCCCACCCATATGCCATTTATATCTTTGTCTGGTGAGTTAGAATAGAGCCTGCAGATGGTTGCTAATGCCTTCCAGTTTATGACAGTGGCACCTAATGCATGTGTCAGGACTGAAATCAACAAGTAGGTGGTACTCGATTGTCAAATTCCACATA
Organism: Halichoerus grypus; assembly: GCF_964656455.1. Taxonomy (NCBI): domain Eukaryota; kingdom Metazoa; phylum Chordata; class Mammalia; order Carnivora; family Phocidae; genus Halichoerus; species Halichoerus grypus. The sequence continues at coordinate 101,344,305 of NC_135721.1, forward strand.
ATGAAGTCAATTTTGATGAGATAACACAGACTAAATGCAAAGCACAGTCTGTCATAACCAATGTTTATTCTTTTCCTACCTAAATGTTTCCAGTAAACATTTTCTAAAATGAAAGGCTTTTTATAATGCACCATAACTTTTAAACCCCAATTTTCTCAACATTTTAGACTGTTTTTTTTTTTTTTTTTTTTTTTTGGTGATTTATTTTCAGGAGTATTATTTACTGAGTGCCCATTTCTGGACTATGATGCAATGGTGGTTGTTTGGGTTTTTTTTTTAGAGGATTTTTTTTTTCTTAAGATTTTATTTATTTATTTGAGAGAGAGAGATAGCTAGAGAGAGCCCAGTGGGGGAGGGGCAGAGGGCAAGGGAGAAGCAGACTCCCCTGTTGAACAGAGAGCTCAACTGGGGGGCTTGGTCCTGGGACCCTGGGATCATGACCTGAGCTGAAGGCAGATGCTTCACCAATTGAGCCACCCAGGCGCCATGATGCAATGGTGGTCTTGAGGTAGGCAATTGGCATTTTTGGTTGCAAATAACAGAATCCACTCTGCTAGTTAGGTATTAAATAAACTTATTCTTAGATCTTAGATAGTTCATAGCATTATAGAGGGTAAGAGTATTAGGTATGTAGCCTAGGCAGCAGGAATGATGCCTCAATGGTACCACTGGTGACTCCAGGGGAGACCCTGTGCTGCTCCAATCAGGCACCAGCTCTGCAGGTGTTGCAGGTGTAGGTACTATTTCTATGACTTCAGCCAGTTCTCCACGTGAAATAGGAATTCTCTCCACTATACTTAGTCACCCTCCCCAGAAACTGGATTCTACATGGCAACTAGTTTCTCTTCCAAATCCAAGGTGGGAATATGTGATTGGTGGAGTTGAAGTCACATGTCCATGTTTTAGTTACAAAGGAATCTGGAAATATAAATGTAGATAAGTGAGTTCTGGATTCTACCTGAGAGAGGCAGACTTGTAATGTGGGAAACACAGACAGGCTGTCCAAAACATGCTAGGTAGCCACACACATGGCATATGTTTACCATGGCCTTGGAATCACAGAGGGGTGTATGCTGAAGCTATTGTGGACAAAGCAGAGGGATCTCCTTTAAAGGATCTTTTCCTGCTGCCCTGTTTTAATTGGTCTTTCCTGGTCTTGTCTCTTTTTTACTCTCAGTTATCATTTCTTCCGAGCGCTGCTTACAGGAAAAAAAAATGTTAGTTCTTTTTATTAGTCATGTTAGATACAATCTGCTGAACTTTGATATATTCTAGGCTTTATGAAGAGAGCTTTACATATATTTCAAATTTATTGTTCACAAACCCTTCATAAACCTGTGAGATAGATATTCTTCCAGCCTTGAATTTTACAAGTGAGGACACTGAAGTTAAGAGCAGTTAAGGTGTCTTGCTGGGATCATGGTGGGATGCAGAGTGAGTGACAGAGCTGAAATTTGAGCCACATCCCCAGGACTTCAACGCTGGTTCTCTTCCTGCCCATTACGGTAAATCTTTCTCTTAAGTTTACACACAATGATTGATTTATAGGTTCCATTGTTCTCTAGGTTGACTACTTATAGGTAACTAGATCTTGACATTTCTTTTTTTTTTTTTTTTTAAAGATTTTATTTATTTGACAGAGAGAGACACAGCGAGAGAGGGAACACAAGCAGGGGGAGTGTGAAAGGGAGAAGCAGGCTTCCCTCCGATGCAGGGCTTGATCCCAGGACCCTGAGATCATGACCTAGCCGAAGGCAGACGCTTGACGACTGAGCCACTCAGGCGCCCCTAGATCTTGACATTTCTTTCCTTTACAAATAAGTGAATGAAGTGTTCTGAATTCCTGTAATTTATAAGAGATTCAAAAATATAAACAAAGCAATTGCCACTAAGTAGCACTCCTTGCAGAGATAAATCCAGCTTCTTTGTGTCAGGGTTATTTTAATGTGAGTTCTGAAGGAAGCAAGTTAGGACTGCTCATCTTGCAAGAAATGCAATCACTCTGCACTTACTCCTGGGGATTCAAAAATGAGTAAAGCTCAGTCGCCACCTTTTGGGGCACAGAGTCAGAAGGGGTCCCAGTTAGTTATTCTGTGGGTTTGGTTTAATCCATCTTTTCTGGTAACTCTAACTAGTGTCTATCCTTTGACTCAGTCCCCAATCTCTCTCACCATCACATCCACTAATACCAAGAAGTAAAATTGCAGCTTTAAATCTCTTTCCCCTTTCAAGCTTCAATGGCTGTTGATTTGCCCAACAACCCACTTACCTCATGGATAAAGGCGAAACACAGGATCATGTCTGCAATAGGAAGAATGATTACTATATCTATCTTGAGAGGTCATTATGAATACTCAAATTTACATTATTACCATAGCTTATGCTTTTACGAGAGATGTTGGTTTCCGAGAATATTACCTAAGCCTGATTTCCTATAGAAATCACATGCACTTTTAAAACTTAAAGACTCTTTTTTCAAAAAAGATTTATTTATTTATTTGAGAGTAAGCGTGCGCACATGAGAGAGAGAGAGAGACAGCACGGGGGTGGGTGGGGCAGAGGGAGAGAGAGTCTTAAGCAGACTCCATGCTGAGCATGGAACCCTGACGACGCAGGGCTCAATCTCACGTCCCTGAGCTGAAACCAAGAGTTGGACACCCAACTAACTGCACCAACGAGGTGCCCTTAAAATTTAAACTCTTTTATTTCCCAACAGCCACTGATGATTTTTATCTTGGAAAGGATATATTGTTATTTTTATAAAAACAGGTTTGAGGACAGGAGTATACAACAAACTTCTTCATACCTCTGCAGAGTGTACTTTTGTGTATTTGTGCAGTGATACTCAGTCTGGGCTTCATGGCAGATGTACATGAGAGGTTCCTGGGGTGACAGCCGTGGGAGAATTGGGGACACCCTTGCAGGTTCACAAGCCTTTACCTGCTTCTCAGGACCCCTCTGCTCGAACCCGTTTGGTATTTGGGGCTCTACATGAACTTTCCTTTGAAGAAAGGATTTCACTGTTCATATGAGTTTGGAGACTACTGAGGTAGAGAAGGGTTGAGAGAAAGCAATTTGTTCCTACTCACCAGTGACTTCAAGGGAGTACATTAGGCTTTTCTCAAAGTATGAATTCTCAACGTCCAACGGACCCATGTTCATTTGTCAATTCAAAAATGTGCCCAAATCAGATATATATTGCTTGGACAAGTCTGCCATTTTGGGAAACCCCTAAGTGATTTTGTCCATGAAAGCAAATCCTAAAAAGGTTGTTTTTTACAAAAAAATCAGTTGGGGATTTTTGCAGTAAATTAGGGAGGATTAACATCATTTAACATACCCAGTTTGCCCTCTCATTTCTGGGAAGTGTCATAAGTTGTGTAGATCTTCCTGGATTTCCTATGTTTCTGGAAATTTCGAATTCAGTTTATAAAAGTTGTGTTTTCCTGTGGCTGAGATTGTCACACTGGTTCTCTGGTTCTTTCTCTGCCTCCCACTCCCCTCCACTTAGAAAAATGTCTTCTGCTCTCTTTTAAAAGGGGGTAAGAGCTTTAAAAAGACCCGAGACCTGCCCCAGTGGTTTGTTTATAGCTCCCTTAGCCTGCCTTGCTCTAGGGCTAACATAAACTTGAGCTTCCAGGGAGGAGAATGTTCCTCTCTCTGTGTGTAGGTGTTTTTCCTCTGTATCTGGGTCTGCCTGTGGGTTTGGTCACTCTGAAGTGCTGAAAATGTTTGGTTGACACCATGCTGGGCATGGACTTCATATAATCTGTCAGTGTTGGGCCTGGCTCCCCTTGCTGCTGATTGCAGGGCTCATTTCACTCTTCTCCCACATTTGGAGACTTGAGGCTCTCTCTGCTTTCCCTGCATGCACACACAGCAATGAATGGCCTTTTCTCTTGTCTCCTTTCAGTGGTGCTGTGGCCCCACTCCTCCTCAGAGCCTCAGAGAACCACTGGTTGCCAGCGCGCTGGGGAGAGCACAACCCCAAAGTGGCCCTGGGCTCATTAGCAGGCTTCTCCCCAAGCCCCTCTGTGCAGGGCAGACATCGTGATAGACAGAGAAGCAGGAGAGGATCAGAACTAAGTTGGGCTCCAAATTATTTCTGAGTTTTGCTCCTGGCAGAAAAGTCCCACATCTGACCCTAAGCAGCAGCCTGCAAATTGGTCTTTAGAGCTCTCCTTGGTGGCTCAAGAAAGAACCTAACACTGCAATTTAGGCTGGGCCAGGCATTTAATTATCACTGTGCCTTTTCTACTGCACTGGACTTTCTGGACTGAACGGAGTACCTCCACCCCCAGAGAGGGCAGCCCTAGCCCGACTGCTCTGCTTGGAGAGGCATGTTGCCATTTGAGCCTTGGAATAATAATAGTAAATAATAATAATAATAAGTATTATTATTATTATTAATTATTATTTTAGTTACTTTCCAGGCAGTCTTTAAATAGTTCTTATCCTTATTTCAGGCTGTGAAGGTGGACCTTTCTTTCTTCAAGTATAGAGAGGGAACAGGGAGGCCCCATGTAAGTACCAGAGATTTATATTGGGCCTTTGAAGGATCATTTCCTTCCTTCCTTCCTTCCTTCCTTCCTTCCTTCCTTCCTTCCTTCCTTCCTTCCTTCTTTCCTCCTTCCCTCCCTGAACAAATATTTATTGAGGGCGTACTCTGTCAGGAACTCTTCTAGGCACATTTGAGTTGTTCATCAGTGAACAAAACAAAGATCCTGCCCTCCTGGCACTTACATTTTGGCCCTTTGTTGTATTAGGACACATTCAGAAGGAAATACTGTCCGTGGCCACACCCACAGCCTTAGGGCTACTGAGAACAAGGCTGTATCTGCCTTGCTCTGAGTCCAGCATCCATTTATGCCCAGCATGGCATGCCATGGCATCTCCAGCAGCTCACAGCCCCTCAGGACTGAGTGGAGGGCAGCTCCCATGCCCAGCTGTTGGGCTGCGTGGAGACACCTCTTGAGTCGGACTCTTTATGTGTCCATCTCACCACCTCCCACAGTTAGAGAAGGCAGTTTGGTGCCTGCTGCCAGGGTTCCACCTCAGATCCTCTTTCTTTTTTTGCTTCAGGGATTTTCTGAATCCCCCTTTCTGAAGTGGAAAAGGGCTTTCCAGCCTGCCCTTAAGCACAGTGTGGATACTGGCAAGTTAATGACCCTGGTCCAATCTTCAACCAACTTCAGCCATCAGTAGGAAGTGGTGGATAAATACTCCAACTTCCAGGAGAGGGAAACTTTGGAGGCTTGTTCTATGTCCCCATTGCCCCTGTTGCCATCAGGGTAACAGCTCAACAGTGCACGTTTTATCAGCTTTGCTCTCTGGCTGTCTCATGCTTTCTGCTCCCTCACTCTTGCTTCATGAAATCACTGAACAAACCAATGGCACCCAAGCCCTCGTCCCAGACACTGCTTCCAGGGAAACTCAAACCAAGACTCTTCTGCCACCTGTCTTCTCAAGGACACTCATTTGAAGGCAACTTAAAAGGTGATGATGATAACTGATAATAATAGCAATAGCTGGCCTTACCTATTTGAGGGCTGACAGCCTACCAGGCACTGCTCTGAGCACCGGCGTGTGTTGACATCTTTCAGCTCCCTCTCTTTTTCTCTCTCTCGTCTCAACAAGAAACTTGAGAATTCTGAAGCATTTGTGTAAGAACTCTGGTCACCTGAAGCTGCCACACTTGTGAGACCTTGTGGAGAGGCCATTAGAGACAGGGAGAGTTGTCTAAAATCCAGCCCCTACTGATCCAGCCCACATCTGTCTGAGATGACCTCAGATCAGCCACCATCTGACTACAGCTCCATGGCAGACCCTGAGACAGAACCAACCATAAGAGATAAGCAGTAATTATTTTTACTTTAAGCCACAAAGATTTAGGGTGACTTGTTATATAGCAATTTAATATAGAAAATTTCACAGTCAATAATCATTACGGTTTTTCTTAATTAGTTGAGAACCCTTTTTGGGTGATGTCTAAATTTTTTTAAAGATTTGTGTATTTGTTTATTTGAGAGAGCGAAAGAGAACGAGAGAGAGAGAGCGCGCTTGTGTGTGTGTGTGCGCGCACGCATGCATGCATGTGCACTCCCAAGTTGGGGGAGGGGCAGAAAGAGACTCTTCAAGCAGACTCCCTGCTGAGTACCGAGCCTGATGCAGGACCCGATCCCACAGGACCCAAACCCATGACCCATGAGATCATGACCTGAGTCGAAACCAAGAGTTGGATGTTTGACTGAGCCACCCAGGTGACCTGAATGTCTAAAATTTTTATAATGTTAATAATATTATCTTTTATTGTGAACTTTGTATATGTCAATTACTGTCCTAAGCACATTGCATGAATTAACTCATCTGATTGTCACAGCAACTTCATAATCTCCATATTAAATATATATGAAAGAAAGCATATAGAGATGAGTTAACTTGCTCGATGTCATACAGCTAGTAAGTGGTAGATGAGGAGCTCAAAACTCAAGTATATGCATTACACCATCAAGTCTGAAATTACACAAAGTCATACAGAATCACTTTTTGAACTGTGTCAGGACTTTATAATAAAAATGGGATTTGCATACAAGATTGTCTGCTTGCAAGTAGTACCACTTGGAAAGGAAAAATTGACATCAATGTTCCTCATTTGGAACCCTTTAAATAAAATAAAGATGAAATTACCCAGGAATTATACTACAATTTGTTTTATAAATAAATGTTTATATATTTCAAGTGAATAAGACTGGCTCCAAGACCTGTACCTCTGAAACAAATAATACATTATATGTTAAAAAAAAAAAAAAGAAGAAGATAGTAGGAAGGGAAAAATGAAGGGGGGGAAATCGGAGGGGGAGACGAACCATAAGAGACTATGGACTCTGAGAAACAAACTGAGGGTTCTAGAGGGGAGGGGGGTGGGAGGATGGGTTAGCCTGGTGATGGGTATTAAAGAGGGCACGTACTGCATGGAGCACTCGGTGTTATACGCAAACAATGAATCATGGAACACTACATCAAAAACTAATGATGTAATGTATGGTGATTAACATAACAATAAAAAAATTAAAAAAAAAAGGAAAGCTTCGGGGAAGGCAACTTCCCATGGCATTCCTACGCAGAGTGGTCACATGGGCCTCAGCATTCCAAAGGCCTACACTCTTCTTGGAAACCCTCCCTCGCCCCCAGAGGCCTCTGTGTTATATTTTAGCAAGCCAGGTGTTATGGCTGATTTCATGCTCTACATTAACCCCAACAGTTCCCAGCCCTGATTTATTTTCTGGACTTTTATATAAATGGAAGTTTTCACTAAAAAAATAAATAAATAAAACAAAATAAAATAAATAAATAAATGCATAAAAAAAGAAAAAAAGAAAAAAGTTACTCATTATAAGAAAGCAAAAAAGTTTTTTTCTAATAATTTTAGTGTTTCTTGATCACTTAGTAGATGATTCTATAGTCATTTTCTGATTCAACAATTTTAGGAGTATCCTCTTACTGATCTCATCTTACAGTAGCTTGCCCAAGGTTCTGAATCTAGGAGGTGGCTGAGCTGAGTTTAAACCCAGACCCAGGAGATGCTGAAGTCCCAGTGTGTAGTCCTGGCCCTGTCCTCCCTGGTGGTAGAACACAGCTGACCACACCAACATTTCATGTTTGTAAATTGAGTTTTTCGTCCACTTGGGGTTGATAGACTGATTTTTACATCCACTGGAAGATGGAAGGAAAGACATTTCAAGCAGACAATGTCTTCCTTTCTTCCTGTTTTTGACAAGTTTGGTCTTTGTAACCCTTGACAAGGAAAAAGATTTCCTTTTCAGACATCTGTATCCTTACCTAGAATTCTCCTCACCAACCTTACTCCAACCAACTCCCCATCTATCTGGTTCCTTTATACTTTTGTGGAAGAGTCAGCACATTTGAGGGTCATTTCTGACCCCTTCAATGTAGCCACCAACCACTCCTTACTTTCAGCTCCATGCATATATAAATCTACCTCTGTACAATATCAGAATAGCCCATTTTTGTTGACTTTCTCCATCACCTACCTGGGAGCTGCCTGAAGGTTGAGACTATTTGGTTCACTTTTGTTTCCCCAGTGTCTGGTTCTGTTTCTAGTACATAATAGGTGCCCAGAATATGGTTGTGTACTAAATGAATAAAGGTAAGTTTTCAAAATAAAAGAGAGTATGAGTCATATGGCTTTGCACTTCCATTACTTAACTATGTCTGGTGTATAGCAAGTGCTCAAAACATTTGCTAAATGAATTGGCTCAGCAGATTAGAGGTTTTAGCTAGACTCTTAAGATGAGACAGTTTTATGGAAAACCATAAGCTTAACTATCCCCAAAATGAATATATTTCTTTTAAAGCAGCTTTAAGAAACTAAATGCCCTTGCATTCTGGAGGGAGCAGAGATATTTTCATTTTATGCCTAATAAGGAATAAGATGTTCTTTTGGCTTTTTCTCCTTTTAAAGCCAACACATTCACCTACAGCACTAGTCTACCAGTTATTTGGCAGTGAAATCAAGCTTAGAGCTGTATCCCTATTCCTCTGGCCTCTATTCATGTTGAAGAAAAGAATTTGGATTTCCATGTTCAAACTCCCAGGTTGCTGGATGCTGAGTATGATGGGGAGACAGTGATGCAGGCCAAGTGGGAGTATGTTTGTTCAACTTCATTGCCATGACAGTTCGTTATGATAAGTTGGCTGGCACAAGATCATCCAACAATTATGCTCTTCTATAGCCACTAGGCCAGGGAGTGATCACATTGTCCAGTCCTCTCATTTGATAATTGAGGGAAAGGGAGATGTAGGGAGGTGATGTTTCCTGCCTACAGTTATACAATTAGTGGCGGAGTTAGAACTAGACACCAGTTCTCTAGAATCTTAAGTGTCATTATCAGTATTGCAACACATTCTGTTGTTGTCCATTACCACTGAACAAGATTACTACAAACTTCTTGGGGATAATGGCTATACTTCTTTCCCCTACTCTTTTATGATATCAAGGATCAAGCTCTACATATCCCAGGCTCAGCCCATCACATGTCTACCCAGAATAACAGAAGAGGAGTCCCTATCACCTCCAAGCATTGCACAGCAGAGAGGGGAGGTCTTCTGGGCACCTGCTTTTCTGCTCATTAAAGAATTCTCCCAAGTTCAAAATGGTCAAATTCCAACTTAGTCAACATTCACAGCATAGTCATGTGTCTGTACCTAGACATTGCCTGTCCTGAGGGAGGGGCTGATATTGGTTGAGAAAGAGCAAAATGGATACCTTGGAGGCTTCTATTTGAAAAACACTGAAAACCCATGTTTAACTAAGGCTCCCAGATGTCAAATCTGCTTCCCCCCCATTTTTCCTTCCTGTTTTTCAAATAGTACACCTCCTTCTTTCATTCCTTCCCCAATTCTCTATCTGTTAAGGTTCTTTGTTGGCAAAGTTGGTTACAGGAACCAACTTTGGCTAATTTAAGAGAAAGCTATTCTTTGGAAGGCTTACAGGGGCTCGTGGAACCTAAAGCAGGTGGAGACTGAAACATTGGCAGGAGCAGTGTGGGGTAGGAGGCTCCCCCAGGACCAAGTTCTCCTTGGTTTAAGGTCCCTCATCTCTCTATTTAAAGTTCGTGCTCTAGGCTACAACCATCTACTGGGTTTGGCTTGAGTCACTTGATTTGAGTGAGTGATTCTAGTTCAGGGAAGCAGGGCTCTGATCATATTCCATCTTATACTTGGGAGTTAATCCCAGGAGGCACCTGTAAGGCAGTGGGAAAGTGAGACAGGGAAGGGAAGGCAGCCAGAAGCCCAACTGAGCCAGTTTCCACACAGGGCACTGGGGGCTTAATCTCATAGGGCAACCTGAGGAACCTATATGCAACCCACACTTCTGATTATCTGTCCCAAGGTCAAGTGAACTGGGATTTACGTCTACCAGCTCTCCTCAGTGATGGCTTGGAGGTGGTGGGAGTCCATCTTCAGCCACTTCTGGAATGCTACAAATAGGAGCTGAGTGGTCTTGGGAAAGGGAAGAACAAGATGGCAGCTGAAAGCCAAGCAATCTTGCACTAGCTAGTCTCCTATTAATTTCTATTTTCTAATTAATTTCCTCATTAGCACAAACTTAGTGGCCAAGGACACGAATTAATATACTGAAGGTCAGAAGTCTAAAATCAAGGTGATGAAGGGCTACTTTCCTTTTGGACTCTTCAGGGGATGATCCATTTTTTTGCCCTTTCCAACTTCCAGAGGTTGCCTACATTCCTTGGCTCATGGCCCCTTTCTTCATCCTCAGAGTCAGCAGAATAGCATGGCCTCCCTCTGTCTCCACATCCCTCTCTTTTTGTCATCACATGGGCTTCTCCTCCTCCTCCTCTGACTCTCCTGTTTCCCTCTTATCTAAGACCCCTGTGATTACGTTGGGTACATCAGGATAATCCAAGAGAATCTTCCCATCCAAGGTTCTTAATCACATTTGCAAAGTCCTATCTACCTGTGTAACGTAACGTAGTCACAGGTTCCAGGTATTAGAATGCAAACATCTTTGAGGGACCATTATCCAGCCTACCACACAGGGTAGGACCCCAGACTGACAGCCTTTATGGTGGGCAGGAGGGGACTGTTGGGAACAGACGTGGATACTGACCAGCCAAAGAGAGACAAATATCTTCTACAGAAAAGTACTTTCTTCTTGTTTTATAGAATAAGTTGTCCTCTCTACTATCTCTATTTGGTTTAAGATGAGGGAAAATGTTAGGCTCTGTGTCCTTGCTCCCAGACCTATGGAATGATGAAACCCACTCAAGATCCTGCAGGATTTTCACACGGATTCCCACACGATTGAGAGCAGTTCAGATCACAATCTCCTCTTCTTTTTGTCCAAATCACTTTCTGCTGACAGCTCATTTGCACCCACTTGAGCACCACCTCCAAACCCACAACGTGACCTCCAGAATCAAGTGCCCAGTACACAGCCAGAGTTCTCCAAATATTTCCTGAAAAGAAGGAAGGGAGGAGGATGCAGATCATGATGGAACCCTGTGTGTGCTGGTGTGTATGTGTGCACAATTGTGTTTGCATTCACCTCCTCTGACATCAGAGTGAACTCTGTGCACCAACTATGAGGCAAGCCTGGCCTGGATCTTTAAGCAAAAGTGAGGGGCACTGTCATTTATTTCGGGTCAACCCTTGGCAGACATAATCTCCTCTCACGCTTATTCCACACTGCTGGCATGCTGAGCAGTGATGGTGGGAACGAGGAGCTGGGGAGCTCCAGCCCCTGACCTGTCCGGCACTTTCCTGCAGATCAGTCCAAGGCAGGATCAGAGCCTGCTTGGAGGAAAATGCTGACACCTTCTTGGTGATGTGACAGGCCTCCCTCCAAAGGTCTGGTGTTTCCTGAGTGGCTGAGTTTCTGCTGCAGGGCAAAGCTATCATCCTGGTTTACTCTGGGATCAAATTATAAAAATAATTTCCCTAAATGCCCTCTCTTGCTAGAGTTCCCACACAGTCAGAAGAAACAAAATCTCCCTCAATCAATTCCATTCGTTCCGATGTCAAGCTCCTAAGCCCCTCTGAGGCTCCAGCACCCCACCTCCCAGCCTTCTTTCCTGCACGCGGCACCATACATCACTCTCCAAGCCTGTCAGGGCAATTCTCTGCCTAGTGAAGGAGCTCAATGAAATACGCCTAAGCTGTGTGTTTGTTTACAAATAGAACGCTGTGCTGTCCAAATGCCAGATTTTAGGTAATGATAGTTTCTTTTAAATAGAACACTTAGGAGGGGGGAAATAAACTCAACCTCCTTCCTCACAAAATTAACCACTGTTGCTGACCATTTTTGTGGTCCTGGCTTGAAGCCCTTTGAGGAATGTATGACTGAAACTAGAAGATATTTTTCCAGTTACATTTTGGTGGGGATTATATTTTAGTTTTATTTCCCTTATTTTTAGGCCTTTATGAATGTCAGCTAGACCTTAGACTTTCAACTAAGGACTGTCAGCTTAGACCTTTGTTGTATTCATTTAACTAAGGGCATAGTGAAAAGGAGATGAGGATTTAAGTCACTTTTCTAACCCTACACAGTGGGCTGGGTGCAGAGAGTATGTTAAATAAGAGTTCCCACTGGGCCTTTACCTGTTATTTTTACAAACTGCTTGGTGATGCTCAGCGAACCGCTTGGCCCGATAGAGGAGGCGTTTTATCACAATGCAAGGACTTTTCTCCTCAGGCTTGGGACAGCACAGACAGAGGTGGGAGAGGGTATGAACAGCCTGTGTGTGGTCTCTGGGATCTAGGTCCCTGCTGGCCCAGGGCCGGATGCCCTGGAGGGCCCCCAGAGTTATTTCAGACCTCAGTAGGGATATGTCAGAGATACTGCATTTGTGAAAATTTAAGTGCATTTGTGAAAATTTAAGTGCATTTGAATGCTCTTTAGCTTGAAACCCCACAAGGCAGGACAGAGCTCATAGAAGGATGTAACACTTGAAGCATTGTCCTGTTACATGGCAGCTTTCAGGGAAAGCACAGCAGCCAAAGCCCGTGGTCATGCAGCACCGCACCTTTAATAGCTCCTCACTACCCTTAGGATACACTGGGATTCCTTACTGTGACTCACCAGGCTCTGAAGACCCCTGTGCAATTCTGCTTTTTAACTCCCATTACACTTAACCTGTTTTGTCAACATCCATCTTGTCTATTTGTTTATAAGCTCTGTGTTGGAAGGGACCATGGTTTCCTCATTCACAGCTTTATCCCCAGGGCTTAGCAGAGTTCCTGACACATAGCAGGTGAGCAATCATTGTTGGTTGGATGAGTGAATGAAATCGAATAACTTCTTCAGTTGACTGGAGGAGTAGACAAATGCCTGGAGTCAGGCGGATTTGGGGAAACTCAGATCACTGGCCTGGGTCAGACCATAATTTTGCGGAAAGGGACTGAAGGCTGGAGGCTCTTGCTGTGCTTACTCTGTGTCCATGGTCGGTCAGGGAGAAAATGGTTTAACATGCCTGGAAGGACTATAGAAGCTGAAGTTTCTTTCTGGTTTGTTTACTAAAGTATATGCAGCAGAAACAGTCACCACCTGTCTTTAGACCTGGTCTTTACCAGATATAGGTGGGTGAAAATTGGTCTAGTTTCTTCCCTTTTCTTATGTCGAATCTCCTCCTTGGATATTTATGCTGGGGTGGGCTCAAGTTAGGGAATATTGCTCCCCAGAGAGCTGAAGAACAGCTACTCCAAACCAAGAAGCAGCCTAGTGATAATTCATACACCTACTGCCTCCCACCTTGGCAGGAGCCCACCTGCCTGCTGACACGCATGCTCAAACTCAACAACCCAAGTAGAGACACAGTGTCCCTTTGTATTGTGATCTATTTCAGATGTTCCCAGGGAAGCAGAAGCAGGCCTATGACACCCAGGATCCATTAGATGGCTGTATTGCATTTCTTTCTATTAACAGATGTTTCTTCTCTCATCACAGAGAACTTGGTGGCTCCCTGGAGGGAGGTAACCATCTTGTGTCCTAGAGTGAGGCTTTCTCTCAGATCTGCACTGAGCACTGTGTTCTGGTTTTGTCACACTTCTCTGTCAAGGAGTGTGAAGATGTTCTGGAACCTTTCTCTGGAACACAGCTGGGGCTGACCTTGTTGGATTCCAGACTACACAGAGACAGCATGGTGTGATTCAGAGGTACTGCACTAGTTGTCAGGAGACCTGGTTTTTGTCCTACCTCTTACACTACTTGGGGACACTGACACTGTATTAGTTCTTCCTTCTCCACCTTTGTCATGATTCACTGGGAGTGAAATATTCTTCCCGCCCTTTTAGCTTTTGGCTCAGGTCACTTGGTTTGGCCAATGGAAAGTGGTGACAAGATGCAGGTTATAAGCTGAGGTTCTAAGGACTCTTGTGCAGCTTGAGAAAAGCTTGCCCTGGTGACTGTTAGAACTTCCAGAAGAGACAAGTCCCACAGGACTACTGGTCAACCTGTCACTTGTGAGCAAGAAACAAGTGTTTGCTGTTGCAAGCCACTGAGCTTGGGGGTTGTTTTTATTAGGCATTATTGCCAGCAGTATCTGATTAATATAAAGACTCTCAAATTTCTTAAATTTACTTGGATTTAGGTTTTTTTTTCTTTTTTCATCTGAGGTACGATTTGCATACAATAAAGTGAATAAATTTAATATTCTTATTGGATTTAATGAACTTTTTGGGGCGCATTTAATGAACTTTTACAATGTTACACACTTATGTAACTGCTGCCCCAAACACACTATTGAACATTTTGCATCACTTCAGCAAATTCCTTCATGTTCCTTTCTAGCTATTCTACCTCCCCCACTCAATAAGCAACTACTTGCTGATTTTTATTATTGTAGTTTAGTTTTGCCTGCTCCTGGGTTTCATACAGTATAGTCTCTTTGTGTCTGGCTTCTTTTGATCAACAATGATTTTAAAGATTCATCCATGTTGTGTGCATAAGTAGTTTATTCTTATAATTACCAACTAGTATTTCTTTTTCTTTTAAGATTTTATGTATTTATTTAAATATTTTATTTATTTATTTATTTATGTATTTATTTATCTGAGAGAGAGAGTGAGCGAGAGCAAGAGCAGTGGGGAGGGCAGAGGGAGAGGGAGAGAGAGAGAGAGAGAATCTCAAGCAGACTTCACACTAAATGCAGAGCCCAATGTGGGGCTTGATCTCAGAATCCCAAGATCATGACCTGAGCCAAAATCAAAAGTCAGTCAGTCAGTCAGTCAGTCAGTCACTGAGCCACCCAGGCACCCCCCCAACTGATATTTCATTGTATGAATATACAATATACAATAATTTATTTCTATATTACCTGGTGATAGACAATTGGGTTATTGTAAGTAAAGCTGCTTTGTGTGGACATTTATTTTTATTTCTTCTTGGTAAATACCTGGAAATGGAGTTACTAGGTGATAAGGCAAATTATTTTCCAAATTGGTTAAACCATATTATCTTTGGTTAACAACATATTACAGTTCTAGTACCCTTACATGCTTGCCAACACTTGGTGTTTCTAGTCCTTTTATTTTTAGCATTTCCAGTGGACATATAATGGCATCTCACCATGGTTTTAATTTTCATTTCCCTGATGAGTAATGACAATGAGCATCTTTTCATGTGCTTATTTGGCCATTACTGTATCTTCTTCTATGTGTCTAAGTCCTTTGCCTATTTTTTAAATTGGATTTTTTTGTCTTATAATTGAGTTGTAAGAGTTCTTTATATGCTCTGAGTATAAGTCCTTTATCAGGTATATGCATTGCAAATAATTTCTTATAGGTCATTCTGTCAATCACTGAGAGCTGAACATTGCAATCTCTATTATTGTGGATTTGTCCATTTCTTCCCTCAGTTATATTAGTTTTTGCTCCATGTGTTTTGAAATTCTGTGATTCAAAACACCACTTAGGATTGTTTACATTTGAGATAGATTTCTTTAATCATCATGAAATGTCCTTCTTTATCCCTTATAATACTGTCTTAAAGTTTACTTTGTCTGATATTAATATAGTCACTCTAGATTTTGTTTGCTTATTGTTTGTATGTTAAATCCCTTTGCCTCCATATGTACCCCAATGTTCATAGCAGCAATGTCCACAATAGCCAAACTGTGGAAAGAGCCGAGATGCCCTTCAACAGATGAATGGATAAAGATGTGGTCCATATATACAATGGAATATTACTCAGCCATCAGAAAAGATGAATACCCAACTTTTACAACAACATGGATGGGACTGGAGGAGATTATGCTAAGTGAAATAAGTCAAGCAGAGAAAGTCAATTATCATATGGTTTCACTTATTTGTGGAACATAAGGAATAACATGGAGGACATTAGGAGAAGGAAGGGAAAAATGGGCGGGGGGAATTGGAGGGAGAGATGAACCATGAGAGACTATGGACCTGAGAAACAAACAGGGTTTTAGAGGGCGGTGGGGGGGATTGGTTAGCCCGGTGATGGGTATTAAGGAGGGCACGTACTGCATGGAGCACTGGGTGTTATACGAAAACAATGGATCGTGGATCACTACATCAAAAACTAATGCTGTATTGTATGGTGACTAACATAACATAATAAAATAAAATAAAAATCCCTTTGCCTCCTTTTACTTGCAAACAATTTGTGTCTTTATATTTAAAGGAGTCCTTTTAGAAAATAAATAGTTGGATCTTCCTTTTTCATCCTGCCAGATACTGTCTTTCAATTTTTTTTATTTAAATTTAATATAATTATTGTCATAGTGGGTTTATGTATACCATTTGATATTTATTTTGATTTTCTATTTGTCCCATCTGTTCATCCTCCCTTTACTTCTCCCTTCTTGGCTTATTTTGGGTGAATCAAGTATTTTTTCCAGTATTCCATTTTATTTCATCCCTCAACTTTTTAAGCTATACCTCTTTATGTCATTTCTTGAGTGGTTGACCTGGATTATAAAAATCATTTTAAAATGATCACAGTCTTTTACATGATATCCTAATTTTTCATACACACTGTAAGATTTTACAACATTGTAGTTAAATTTACTCCCCCTCCCCACCCTCTATGCTCTTGTTGCCATTTGTTTTTACCCCAGTATGCTGTAAACACTATAAAATGTTCATTATTTTTGTTTTAATCTATAGACTAAAAAAACAAATATAACATGATAATTTTAAAAATGTTTTATGTTTACCCACATGTTTGCTCTTTCCGGTATTCCTCAGTCTTTACAAGTGACCTAAGTGTCCATGTGGCATTTTTCTTCCATCTATAAAGCATCTTTGAGTTTGTCTGGTATTGCAGGTCCTTGTCTGTAGGGGAGTCTTCCTCCACCACCCTGCTGGGGATGAAAGCTGCCTTGATTCTCTTCTCCCCTAGGAAGAGATTGTTTCTATATTTTAGTTCATTTAGGTTATTGTTGTTGTTTTTTAATGTCCTCAGCTCTTTAAAGGGTTTGAAAAAATGATTTTAGAGCTTCTCCTTTTTGTACTCTTGGTTAAGGTGGGAGTGACAGTGTCTTGCCACTCTCTGAATCTGAAACAAAAGTCCAGGATTTCGTTTGTTCATTTTGAAGTGAGAAGTTTAAACTCCATTCATTTATTTGACCAAAAAACATTTCTGAGCCGTCCTTCCAGAGATCAGCATCCAAACTGGAGAGAAGCATAAAGCTTTCCTTGAAGTGAGTTCTTAAGATAAAGTTTTACATCTTTAATATCACCCTGAACTTTAACATGACCCTGAGCTTTAACAGCTTTAACATTTTAACTTGCTGTTTGACACTTTACACTTCTCTATCTTGGTGCTTGATAATTCTGGGGATTTTTTATTTTTTTTTCCTGATTTATTCTCAGCTGAACAAAGGGACAGACCACTCATTTTGGAATGGTTGATCTGTGCTTTCATGTGCATCATTTCCCACATCCTCCTCCCCATCCCACGAATGCCTTTTCCTTCCATATTCAATCACCATTCTTCTTTCTCTCTCTTGAAAGCATCTAAGACATCTCTTTCCTCCATCCCTCAGCCCCAAATTCAAAAAGACCCATCATTTTTGGTTTATGCTTCATTATTCAACTCTTTCCAGGTTTGAACTAACAAAGTAACTTCCAGGATAATCCTCTTATAAAGGGCTGGTGTTCATTTTGGTCAGTACCTGTGCAGTACTAGTCATTAAAATTTTGTAAATCCCTCTACCAGGATTGTCAGTACTTTGCATGGTGCCTACTTAATAGTATATACTCAGTACATGTTTGTTGAATAAATTAAGGGTCTTCAGGATGATTGCATGGGATGGCAAGGTTTTCCAGCTGCTAGGCCCTGTTCTATGGAAATGGGATACAAAGACAAATGAGGCACCATCCCTGGCCTTCATTGTTATCTATACGTGTATGTTGGACATCTACACCCTCCCATCCCAACATATTTTTCAGGCCACTGCTGTGGACACCTGCTATATACCAGTGTATCTCTAGTATACTTGCTACACCCCATATCTCTTGCTTTTTGTACCATTGTCAATACTGTCTGAATCCACTTTTGATTACTGGGAAGATAGGACCTGGCAAATAAATACAATTCTCTTTTTTCAGGCAGACAATTCTGGTTATACATGACATAGTCCCTCAGAGTATCCCCAGTGGATGGAGCCCAGTTGCCTACAGTGTCAGTCAGCTCAGCAGTGACCTCTTGGATTGCCTTTCCTTCCTCTCATATTTCATTCTTCACAGTTGTCATGCCTGTTCCTTGAGATCACTCCCCAAAGTAAATTTCCTTAGTGCAATCCATGTCTTTGCTTTTTGAGAGATCCCAAGCTAAGACAACTTGTAAACAAGTGATCACAGTACAATGTGATCAGTGTGTTAATAATCATTAGAATCAAACTGAAGGTTACAGAAGGGAGAGGATGTGGGGATGGGGAAGCTGGGTGTATTAAGGAGGGCACATGTTGTGATGAGCACTGGGTATTATACACAACTAATGAATCATTGAATACTACATCAAAAACTAATGATATACTATATGTTGGCTAACTGAACATAATAATAAAAAGAATTTTAAAAAAGAATGTTCATAAAAAAATTTTAAAAATCATTAGAATCATGAGAACTAGGGAATTATTTACCAAAGAATTACATTTGAAGTAGTCTTTAAGGATGAGCAGAAGGCAGACAGAGAAGATGGAAAAGGAAATGCTGACATATCAGTGTGAAAGTTGAGGATAGTAGCCAGCTTCCAAATGGCCCCCAGAGATTTCTAACCTCTTGGTAATCACACCCTCATGCAGTCCCCTCCCCTCCTTCACACTGTACCAGGACTGACCTGTATGACCCATAGGATAGGACAGAATTGATGGTGTGTCTCTTCTGAGATTGAGGCTATAAAAGGCTTCAGCTTCCATCATGGCTCTCTCCCTCTTGGGTCACATGCTTAGTGGGAATGTAGCTGCCATGCCATGAAGACACTCGGGCTACTAATGGAGAGGTTACATGGTGAGAAACTGAAGACTCTGGTCAACAGTCAACAACATCTATCAATGACCACATGAGTGAGCTGGAAAGCAAGTGTTCTAACCCCAGTCAGGTCTTCAGATGATTGCAGCCTGGGCTACTGGTTTGACTACAATCTTTGGAAGAACTCAGACCCAGCTAACTGGACTAAGATAATACATGTTTGAAAAAGTTGTTATGCAGCAATAAACAACCAATACAGAAAGGAATTGTGAGAAAATATGATGCTCTTTGGAATTGCAAGTGGATTTTTTTAGTTTTTTTCAACTCCAAAAATAATGATTGTATCATCAGTTAAGTCAACATTGTTGAGATTAAATGCATCATTTTTGGAGACGGACCACCCACATTAAGTCCCTCCTCTGGTGTGTACTAACTTTGTGATCTTGGACAATTTGCTTGACTGCTAAGCTTTAATTTTCTTGTCTATAATTTGGGATTGGAATTCATATCTCTCTCAAAGAATTGTGAGAGTTACATAAGATGATCCATGTAAAGCTGTTATTATCTTTCTTGCATATGATAAACATCCAGTAAATTTCAGCTATTATTATTTTTACAAAATGGTTCCTAGCCCCAAACTTCAATTACAAAGATAGGTTACAGAATAAGGTGACAGCTCCCTTTTCCTGGTTTTATTTATAGTCTCTTTTAGCCATTTTCAAGGATAAATTCAACAGAAACTTTCCCCTTTTCTTTTTAATCAACTTAGTTCCAGGAGTTTAAGAATTTGAAGTGTAAAGGTATATTCAATACCTTTAATTAGTAGCCACTAATACATTTCCCCAATGTGCCAACAATAAGGTTGAAATAAAAAGGTTAATTAACTCAATCCTTTATAGTTCAGAACAAGCTGGGCCACACTTCAAAAACACTTCAGTTGGGGTGGAAAACCTTTTGAGCAGAAGGAAAAAAGAAAAACTCAATCCAAACTAAGCTGAGAACAAACAAACAAACAAACATAAACCACAAAGACAAGGAGACTTACAGCTCAGCCTTATTCTCTTTTCTCTCAAGACCTACCCACCCCCAAGGGAAAGGGAATGCTGTGAGATGACACAGTCTGAAGAAATGGATAATCCAGTCCCTCCCCAGTAGGGAGAATGAATCAGGACCCTGAGGCCAGTCAACCATCACATTAGCCATTAGATGAAATTTCTCTGGATGATTCTGGCCTCTCCTTCTGCATCTTTTCCCCACCTCTCCCACCTTATCTGATCCCCCTAAAAAGTCTGTGTCTGGCAGGTATCTTTTCTTTCTGTCATTTCATTTTTCTTTTTTTTTTTTTTTCAAGATTTTATTTTTATTTTTATTTATTTTTAATTTTTTATTGTTATGTTAATCCCCATACATTACATCATTAGTTTTAGATATAGTGTTCCATGATTCATTGTTTGTGCATAACACCCAGTGCTCCATGCAGAACGTGCCCTCCTCAATACCCATCACCAGGCTAACCCATCCTCCCAACCCCCTCCCCTCTAGAACCCTCAGTTTGTTTTTCAGAGTCCATCGTCTCTCATGGTTCTTCTCCCCCTCCGATTTCCCCCCCTTCATTCTTCCCCTCCTGCTACATTCTTCTTCTTCTTTTTTTCTTTCTTAACATATATTGCATTATTTGTTTCAGAGGTACAGATCTGAGATTCAACAGTCTTGCACAATTCACAGTGCTTACCAGAACACATACCCTCCCCAGTGTCCATCACCCAGTCACCCCATCCCTCCCACCCCACCCCCCACTCCAGCAACCCTCAGTTTGTTTCCTGAGATTAAGAATTCCTCATATCAGTGAGGTCATATGATACATGTCTTTCTCTGTTTGACTTATTTCGCTCAGCATAATACCCTCCAGTTCCATCCATGTCATTGCAAATGGCAAGATCTCATTCCTTTTGATGGCTGCATAATATTCCATTGTATATATATACCAAATCTTCTTTATCCATTCATCTGTTGATGGACATCTTGGCTCTTTCCATAGTTTGGCTATTGTGGACATTGCTGCTATAAACATCGGGGTGCACGTACCCTTTCGGGTCCCTACTTTTGTATCTTTGGGGTAAATACCCAGGAGTGCAATTGCTGGATCGTATGGTAGCTCTATTTTCAACTTTTTGAGGAACCTCCATACTGTTTTCCAGAGTGGCTGCACCAGCTTGCATTCCCACCAACAGTGTAGGAGGGTTCCCCTTTCTCCGCATCCCCGCCAACATCTGTCATTTCCTGACTTGTTAATTTTAGCCATTCTGACTGGTGTGAGGTGGTATCTCATTGAGGTTTTGATTTGGATTTCCCTGATACCGAGCGATATTGAACACTTTTTCATGTGTCTGTTGGCCGTTTGGATGTCTTCTTTGGAAAAATGTCTGTTCATGTCTTCTGCCCATTTCTTGATTGGATTCTTTGTTCTTTTGGTGTTGAGTTTGATGAGTTCTTTATAGATTTTGGATACTAGCCCTTTATCTGATATGTCATTTGCAAATATCTTCTCCCATTCTGTCAGTCGTCTTTTGGTTTTGTTGACTGTTTCCTTTGCTTTGCAAAAGCTTTTTATCTTGATGAAGTCCCAATAGTTCATTTTTGCCCTTGCTTCCCTTGCCTTTGGCGATGTTTCTAGGAAGAAGTTGCTGCCGCTGAGGTCGAAGAGGTTGCTGCCTGTGTTCTCCTTTAGGATTCTGATGGACTCCTATCTCACATTGAGGTCTTTCAACCATTTGGAGTCTGTTTTTGTGTGTGGTGTAAGGAAATGGTCCAGTTTCATTCTTCTGCATGTGGCTGTCCAATTTTCCCAACACCATTTGTTGAAGAGACTGTCTTTTTCCCATTGGACATTCTTTCCTGCTTTGTCAGAGATTAGTTGACCATAGAGTTGAGGGTCCATTTCTGGGCTCTCTATTCTGTTCCACTGATCTATGTGTCTGTTTTTGTGCCAGTACCATACTGTCTTGATGATGACAGCTTTGTAGTAGAGCTTGAAGTCCGGAATTGTGATGCCGCCAGCTTTGCTTTTCTTTTTCAACATTCCTCTGGCTATTTGGGGTCTTTTCTGGTTCCATACAACTTTTAGGATTATTTGTTCCATTTCTTTGAAGAAAGTGGATGGTATTTTGATGGGGATTGCATTGAATGTGTAGATTGCTCTAGGTAGGATTGACATCTTCACAATATTTGTTCTTCCAATCCATGAGCATGGAACGTTTTTCCATTTCTTTGTGTCTTCCTCAATTTCTTTCATGAGTATTTTATAGTTTTCTGAGTACAGATCCTTTGCCTCTTTGGTTAGATTTATTCCTAGGTATCTTATGGTTTTGGGTGCAATTGTACATGGGATCGACTCCTTAATTTCTCTTTCTTCTGACTTGTTGTTGGTGTATAGGAATGCCACTGACTTCTGTGCATTGATTTTATATCCTGCCACTTGACTGAATTCCTGTATGAGTTCTAGCAGTTTTGGGGTGGAGTCTTTGGGATTTTCCACATAAAGTATCATATCATCTGCAAAGAGTGAGAGTTTGACTTCTTCTTTGCCAATTTGGATGCCTTTGATTTCTTTTTGTTGTCTGATTGCTGTGGCTAGGACTTCCAATACTATGTTGAATAGCAGTGGTGATAGTGGACATCCCTGCCGCGTTCCTGACCTTAAGGGGAAAACTCTCAGTTTTTCCCCATTGAGAATGATATTCGCTGTGGGTTTTTCATAGATGGCTTTTATGATATTGAGGTATGTACCCTCTATCCCTATACTCTGAAGAGTTTTGATCAAGAAAGGATGCTGTACTTTGTCAAATGCTTTTTCTGCATCTATTGAGAGGATCATATGATTCTTGTTCTTTCTTTTGTTAATGTATTGTATTACATTGATTGATTTGCAGATGTTGAACCAACCTTGCAGCCCAGGGATAAATCCGACTTGG
Organism: Halichoerus grypus; assembly: GCF_964656455.1. Classification (NCBI taxonomy): domain Eukaryota; kingdom Metazoa; phylum Chordata; class Mammalia; order Carnivora; family Phocidae; genus Halichoerus; species Halichoerus grypus. The sequence goes on from NC_135721.1 coordinate 101,367,251, forward strand.
TCGTGGTGAATAATCCTTTTAATGTACTGTTGGATCCTATTGGCTAGTATTTTGGTGAGAATTTTTGCATCCATGTTCATCAGGGATATTGGTCTGTAATTCTCCTTTTTGATGGGGTCTTTGTCTGGTTTTGGGATCAAGGTAATGCTGGCCTCATAAAATGAGTTTGGAAGTTTTCCTTCCATTTCTATTTTTTGGAACAGTTTCAGAAGGATAGGTATTAATTCTTCTTGAAATGTTTGGTAGAATTCCCCTGGGAAGCCATCTGGCCCTGGGCTTTTGTGTTTTGGGAGATTTTTGATGACTGCTTCCATTTCCTTAGTGGTTATAGATCTGTTCAGGTTTTCTATTTCTTCCTGGTTCAGTTTTGGTAGTTGATACATCTCTAGGAATGCATCCATTACTTCCAGGTTATCTAATTTGCTGGCATAGAGTTGCTCATAATATGTTCTTATAATTGTTTGTATTTCTTTGGTGTTGGTTGTGATTTCTCCTCTTTCATTCATGATTTTGTTGATTTGGGTCATTTCTCTTTTCTTTTGGATAAGTCTGGCCAGGGGCTTATCAATCTTGTTAATTCTTTCAAAGAACAAGCTCCTAGTTTCGTTGATCTGTTCTACTGTTCTTTTGGTTTCTATTTCATTGATTTCTGCTCTGATCTTTATTATTTCTCTTCTCCTGCTGGGTTTAGGCTTTATTTGCTGTTCTTTCTCCAGCTCCTTTAGGTGTAGGGTTAGGTTGTGTACTTGAGACCTTTCTTGTTTCTTGAGAAAGGCTTATATTGCTATATACTTTCCTCTTAGGACTGCCTTTGCTGTATCCCAAAGATTTTGAATAGTTGTGTTTTCATTTTCATTGGTTTCCATGAATTTTTTAATTCTTCTTTAATTTCCTGGTTGACCCATTCATTCTTCAGTAGGATGCTCTTTAGCCTCCGTGTATTTGAGTTCTTTCTGACTTTCCTCTTGTGATTGAGTTCTAGTTTCAAAGCATTGTGGTCTGAAAATAGGCAGGGGATGATCCCAATCTTCTGGTACCGGTTGAGACCTGATTTATGACCTAGGATGTGATCTATTCTGGAGAATGTTCCATGGGCACTAGAGAAGAATGTGTATTCCGTTGCTTTGGGATGGAATGTTCTGAATATGTCTGTGAAGTCCATTTGGTCCAGTGTGTCATTTAAAGTCTTTATTTCCTTGTTGATCTTTTGCTTAGATGATCTGTCCATTTCAGTGAGGGGGGTGTTAAAGTCCCCCACTATTATTGTATTGTTGTCAATGTGTTTCATTGCTTTTGTTATTAATTGCCTTATATAATTGGCTGCTCCCATGTTAGGGGCATAGATATTTACAATTGTTAGATCTTCTTGTTGGATAGACCCTTTAAGTAGGATATAGTGTCCTTCCTCATCTCTTATTACAGTCTTTGGTTTAAAATCTAATTTGTCTGATATAAGGATTGCCACCCCCGCTTTCTTTTGGTGTCTATTAGCATGGTAAATGGTTTTCCACCCCCTCACTTTCAATCTGGGGGTGTCTTTGGGTCTAAAATGAGTCTCTTGCAGACAGCATATCGATGGGTCTTGTTTTTTAATCCAATCTGATAGCCTGTGTCTTTTGATTGGGGCATTTAGCCCATTTACATTCAGGGTAACTATTGAAAGATAGGAATTTAGTGCCATTGTATTGCCTGTAAAGTGACTGTTACTGTATATTGTTTGTGTTCCTTTCTGGTCTATGTTGCTTTTAGGCTCTCTCTTTGCTTAGAGGACCCCTTTCAAGATTTCTTGGAGGGCTGGTTTCGTGTTTGCAAATTCCTTTAGTTTTTGTTTGTCCTGGAAGCTTTTGATCTCTCCTTCAATTTTCAATGACAGCCTAGCTGGATATAGTATTCTTGGCTGCATATTTTTCTCCTTTAGTGCTCTGAATATGTCCTGCCAGTCTTTTCTGGCCTGCCAGGTCTCTGTGGATAAGTCTGTTGCCAATCTAATGTTTCTACCATTGTAGGTTACATATCTCTTCTCCCGAGCTGCTTTCAGTATTTTCTCTTTGTCTCTGAGACTTGTAAGTTTTACTATTAGATGTCGGGGTGTTCACCTATTTTTATTGATTTTGAGAGGGGTCCTCTGTGCTTCCTGGATTTTGATGCCTGTTTCCTTCCCCAAATTACGGAAGTTCTCTGCTATAATTTGCTCCATTATACCTTCTGCCCCTCTCTCTCTTTCTTCTTCTTCTGGGATTCCAATTATTCTAATGTTGTTTCCTCTTATGGTATCGTTTATCTCTCGAATTCTGCCCTCGTGATCCAGTAGTTGTTTATCTCTCTTTTTCTCAGCTTCTTTATTTTCCATCATTTGGTCTTCTATCTCACTGATTCTTTCTTCTGCCTCATTTATCCTAGCAGTTAGCACCCCCATATTTGATTGCACCTCATTAATAGCGTTTTTGATTTCGACTTGGTTAGATTTTAGTTCTTTTACTTCTCCAGAAAGGGTTTCTCTAATAACTTCCATGCTTTTTTCAAGCCCAGCTAGTATCTTTAAAGTGATGATTCTGAACTCTAGATCTGACATCGTACTAATGTCCGTATTGAGTAGGTCCCTGGCAGTCGGTACTACCTCTTGTTCTTTTTGTTGAGGTGATTTTTTCCGTCTTGTCATTTTGTGCAGAGGAGAATAGATTAATGAGAGAACAAAATGCTAGCAGGGTAACAAAGTCCCCAGAAAATATACTCTAAACAAATCAGAAAAGACCTGAAGCAGTGGGAAAAAAAAGGGAAAGAGAGAAAAAAGAAAAAGAAAGAAAAAAAGAAAAAGAAAAAGAAAAAGATAAAGATAAAAACAAACAAAAGCAGAACAAAACAAAACAAAACAAAAACAGAATGTGATCAAATATGATCAGGCTGGTTTATAGATCAGTGCCACACACTAGATTTTGGTTGTATTTTGGTCTGTTAAAAGAAAGTCCCTCCCAAAATTTTAAAGAAAGAAAAACTTATATATGTACAAAAATAAGGGTTGATATGATGAAGGGATGGAATATGACTGTAAAGATGGAAATTATAAAAAATTTTAAAAAAGGATTTGATAAGTTGTTTGAAAAAAGAAAGAAGAGGATTAAAAAAAAATAAAAGAAAGAAAAAAGGGAGATAATGTGATCAGGCAGGGGAGTAGAAAAAAACCATACACTAGAGATTTAGAGTATATTTTGATCTGTTGGAAGAAACTATCTCAAGATTTTAAAGAGAGAACAACTTATATATATATGCCAAAAATACGGGTAACTACTATGAAGGGATAGAATATGACTTTAAAAATGAAAAATAAAAATGTTTTTTTTTAAAAAAGGGATTGATAAGATGTTGGTTGAAAAAGGGAAAAAGAAAAATTCAAAAAAAAAGAAAAAAAGAAAAAAGAAAAAAAGACAGTTAAAAAAAATAATTAACTTTGAAAGATTAAAGAATCATGGTAAAAAAGCCATGAATTCTATGTGCAGTATTCCCCTAGCGCTGGAGTTCTGCCGTTCTCATTGATGGGTAAACTTGGTCTTGGCTGGCTGTTCTCGTTGATCTTCTCGGGGAGGGGCCTGTTGCCGTGGTTCCCAAATGTTTTGCAGGAGGCAAAATTGCCCCGCCCTTGCCGGTCCGGGCTAAGTAATCTGCTCGGGTTTGCTCTCCGGAGCTTTTGTTCCCTGCAAGCTTTCCGTACAGCTTTGGAGGCGGAGAGTGAAAATGGTGGCCTCCCAGTCTCCGCCCCGGAGGAGCCGAGAACTCGGGGTCCCGCTCCTCAGCGAGCCCCCAGAGAAAAGCAGTCAGTCACTCCCGTCTCCCCGGTCTCCGGCCACACTCCGCGCTCACCCGGCCTGTGACCGCGCCTTTCTATCTGGCACCCGACCCCGGGTGGAGTCTCCAAACCCAGCAGATCCCCGCGGTGCGCTCCCGCACCTCTTCTCCCGGGGGAAGAAGGTGAGTCTCCCCGGATCTGCCGCTTGTTGGGTCCCTGCTGGAGGAGCAGTGGCCCGACTGTGCCGCGGATCACGGTTTATGGCAACCCCGAGCTGAGAGCCCGCGCCTGGGCTCCGTCTCTGCAGCCGGCTTCCCTGCTCCGATACCTGGGAGCTCTGCCGCACTCAGGCACCCCCAGTCTTTCTGTGACCCTGAGGGTCCTGAGACCACACTGTCCCGCGAGGGTTCCACCCCCCACTTCGCCACCAGAGTGACGTCCCTCAGCGGAGCAGACTTCTAAAAGTTCCAATTTTGTGCTCCGTGGCTCTATCACTTGCCAGAAGGGGCCGACGGAGGCCCCTCCCCCGCCGTCTATCCTCCCGGATAACGCCTGGGATTCACTTCTCCGCACGTCCTACCTTCCAGAAAGTGGTCGCTTTTCTGTTCAGAGAGTTGTTGCTATTCTTTTCTTCGATCTCCTGTTGAGTTTGTAGGTGTTCAGAATGGTTTGATCCCTATCCAGCTGAATTCCTGAGAGGAGACGAAATCCAGGTCTCGTACTCCTCTGCCATCTTGCTCCCTCTTTCTGTCATTTCTACTTGATGAATTGAAATCACCAGGTTACAGCTCCTAGGGGCATTTATGCACACAGTTCCTCTGTCTTCCCTGATAGAAGGATTTCAAGCACCAGGGAACAGTTGGGGCAGACTTTTGTCTGGACATCAGTGAATTTCTCAGAACCCAGGAAATTGTCCCCCGGGGTGGGCTGTTACCAAGAGCATCCTAAGGGGCCTTACAGCAGGCAAGTCACAGCACAGCACAGCAAGGCATTGCATGGCCTACAGTGACGGGAGTCAGAAGAGTACAACCTCTAGGAAGGCAGACTAACATCTGCAGTTAATATGGAATTCAGTCAGTCCCATTGATATTAGGGAATTCAATTTATAGAAAGTATTTCCCCTTTCCTTCTTTTAAAGCATGACACATATAGACTGGGATTCTTTGTGGTAGAATTTTGCCATTATATCAAATCAGCCTTACAAGGAAAACTTCATCCAGTTTTCCTTGTCTCCCACCCCTGCTGAGACTATGTCTTGGGCTTCCCTGATTGCCCATAATGCCCACTGCTGTGCCAAGATGGCGTGGGCAAGGCACATGGTAGCCTGATAAATGTGTGTCTTCAGGATGCATACAATGGCCTCTGGCTTCCAGCTTGGATAAGGTGATATTCCAAATGTTGAAGGCAACTTGAAGAAATGGTACTAGCCTATGTCCAGGACTTGGAATTTGAAGAAAAGATAAAGAAATAAAAAGAAAAAGAAAAGTCTCTCCCTTTTTACTTTCCTTTTCATCTTTATATCTCAATCTAAAATGTTCTTTAGAGAGAAAAGAAGAGTCCTGAAAAAGAGTGAGGAAAAACAGAAGAGGAGGTAAAGGAGGGAGTTCACAGACTTGTGGGTGCTCTGAAGGGGTTTGTGTCCTTTCAAGGAGCAGCAACACAGCTGACAGAAGACATGTGGGTACTCTCCCCACTCTATGTCCCCTCTGGCAGGTGCTGTGGTCCGGGAGAAAGGACGGCCTACTCTCAGTTTTCCTCGTGGATTTGTGGGGGCATGCCTGAGTTCTGTGAGGCTGTAGTGGAACTCTTTTGTTCCTTTGCCACTCTGTATCTGAGTAATCTTGGGAAGAATGATCCTGGAGGTCATGGATATCTATTTTCACTGATGTCATCTGGCCCACTGACTAATGCCATGAAAAACCTGCATGTCTTCATGGTGACCACAAGGACAGAGTGTCATGCCTAAATGTGTTTTAGGGTAACCATCAGCACCACTGGGACCTTAGCATAGTGGCTGGAAGGTGGTGGTGTCCACACTTGGCTATGACACACTAGACTCTTCCGAGCCACCAGGTCCCCTCATGGCAAATAAGGGCATCAGGCTGGATGAGCTCATTCTCCCCTTGCTCTCCCATCAGTGTGGAGATTTACTTTACATCAGCTCTTTACAGATCTAAATTATGTGGGGATGACAAATGCGTTTTTATGTTAGACCTCAACCTTCGGAATTAACCAGATTTCCATGTCTTACTTTATCAAACTCAGGTCATGATCTGCAATTTTCTAACCAACTTGTCCTGCTCAAATCAAACCCAGCCCATCTTAATTTATGATTTCTATACTGTTGGGAAAAAAAATGAGTGGTGCCTACAGAAACTTGAAACACCATCAAACACTAGTTCTCATGTGCATTCAGCTTTGGGCCCATCATGTAAACCTCTACAAGCAGACTGGGGAAGTGAATCAGGAATCCAGAGATGTAATAATAAATAGCTTTCGCTCATATGATGCTTTCAATGTGCCAGACCCAAGTGCCATGTGCTGTACGTATATCTTACAACAACCCTATGAGGTGGGCTTTATTTTTTGCAGTTGAGGAAACACATTGCACATGGGTAATCAGGCTCTGTTGGATAAGGTTCCTCCAGATGCATCCTCCCATCTCCACTGTCCCTGGAATTCAGTTCCATTAAATCCATCATTAGCCAAGAGGAGAAAGGCTACAGGCTTTGGAGTCACCCAGCCCTGTGTATGAGTTCTGGCTCCGGTCTTTAGCCGTGCGATTTCTGCCATATTTCTAAACCTCCCTGAACTTCGGTTCCCTTCTCTGTAGAATGAAGGTAATTCGATGTACCTGACAAGTTGCAGTGGGCTAAATGGAGTCATGGGGGAGTCTGGCACAAAGAAGTTTCTCAGCTAAGGCTGCTTTTCCCTCCCCTGCCTTTCATTTCCCACGTTCCCTCTCTCTTCAGTCCATCTGATGGATTTTGCTTGCCAGATCATGCGCTGTTTATATCTTGTGTTTCCCCAGAAGAAAAGTTATAGTTGCCTCTCCTTTGTAAACCCTTCTTATCATTTTTTCTCTTTCATACACACGAGTATTTTCTTTCTGGATTCACCACCTTCTTTAGGCTGGGATGCCCCAACCTTCACATTTTTTTGCAGGACAGCCCGCGGGGATGCCATCCTGGGGCTCTGAACATCCTGGCCCTCCCTGCTCAGTACAATCGCATCTTAGCATCCAAGAGCAGCCACGTAACAGCAGCACAGACAAGAGTCAGAGGGGGTCACTGGATTCTAATTATAAATAAAGCAAGCCGGAGTTGTATAATTAGGTTGGAAGGAGCCTAGTTACAGCTGTTTTAAGGGTTGTGACCCAGACTGACAAAAGACAGGAAACTCAGGGAAGCAGATGCCTCATCAATCTTGCTTTTGAATGCCCTGGTTTGGGGGGCTAATACATTGTTCCCCTTCAAGGTATTTTGAGCTTTTAATTTCTGAATTTTCAGTTTTAAGGCATTCATAGAACATTATACCTGGGAGACTGATGGACTCCTTTGAAACTTAAATAACCCAAAGGAGCCATCCAAACCTGTGGGTGGACTATGTATTCATGCATTTTTAAAAAGGCATATTATATACATCAGAGACTTGGATGGCTCATTAGGAAGGGTTTGGTGGAGTATGTAATTCAGGATTTAATGTGCTGTCCATGGACTAAGCTTATCGGGGCTGTGCTAAAGCTGTTTTATTTTACTTTATTTTCCACAGTAACATCTAAAGACTAAAGCATTTACACAAAATGACTGACTAATCATTTGCATAGTTTCATTTTTGAAATCTAAGCCTTTTTCAAGTTAGATGAAAACCAGACATACCTGAAGCCAATATGTCTTCTATGAAACTTAAATAACCTTGGTAAAATTCTTCTTTTTCTTCTTTTGATTTACACCTAAGCTGTGCTTGGATCCGTGCAATGCAACTTTTGGGTTCCTCATAGGAAGCAGGTTTAAGTTGGATTAAGCTTTACAAGCATTTGTCAATATCTTATACTTTAGCATATTAATTATCATTTATAATTTCCAGGATTTAAAAAAAGAAGAAGGGGTGAGCCAGATTTACAGGGAAGCCAATGTGATGACCAAGCTTTGGGGAACTATATATTCAAGATATGAGAAGAGTAATCAAGTGGGGGGAAGACAGAACTCAACTCTCTGTACCTTGTGTGGATTCCAAGATCTGTATTTTCCCTCGCCTCTGCACATCACACCTCTTTCCTTCATTTTTTTCTGCCAAATTTTGTAAACATAAAACATATTTCTCCCTCTGTTGCTGTCCCAATTGGCCAGAAATATTCAAACTACGAGTGGGTCTCTATGGCTATTGAGCATCACTGAACATTCATTTTTTTCTAGACCCTAGAGAGCTGCTGAGAGAAGCAAATTCAGTTCTCCTGTGGAGAAATCTCTGCTCTTACTGTATGGAGAATGGATCATATTGAGGGTGCTGCTCAGAGCCTGAAAGAGCCACCAGCTTTTAGCCAGAGCCTCCTGACATCCTGAGGGTATTGTAGTGGTGAGAGAAGGTACAAGGAAAGGTATATTTCTATTTATATATGTATGTATTAATCAATCAATTCATTCATTCATTCATTCATTCATCCACTCATCATGTATTTATTTGGAAAGGTATATTTTTAAAACAGGATTTAAGAAACAACATAAAGGGCTTCTTAATTATTTAATACTCTGTGGATACCTGTAGAGAAATATGCTACATTTGCAATATGAAGGGGAGTGTGTGAAAATTCCCTTCTCTAGGTAGAACTGGGAAATGGTTTGGGTTTTCTTTAATCTGTTGTTTCTGATAGCATTAGCTAAAGTATCATGTTGTGGGTAGCAAGAAAGGGTGAAAAGGGAGAGAATAATTTATTGAACATCTGCTAGGTGCCAACCAAGCTGATCACTGTACCAAGAACATTACACACATCAGGTAATTTGTCCCCCACTACCCAGCGAGGTGGTCAGGATTACCCCTCCTTACAAGTAAAGCATTTGAGATAAAAGGTGAGGAACTTGACCCATGATAACATGGTGGGTTGGCAGTTGTCTTGGTTCTAGCTCTATGACCTGTTCCAACTCACAGGGTACCTCTATCTCATTTTTGTCCCTTGTCCAATGAGTGAGTTGGACTAGGGCTCTTGTAAATCCTATTTTCTGTGCATTCTGTGATCTCTTCTAAGAAGCAAAGGTTAGTGCCTGTAAACCCATCTGATAGAACCAGCACATGGGGAGCCCGAAGCACCATGTGGGACCTCTATTGTTAGGACCTGGGGGAACCACAATAAAGAAGGATTGTGTTGTTCAGTCTAGAGAACATGAGGGATCAGGTTATGAGCTTTTGAAAAGCGATGAGTTGAGGAATATTGCACGTTACTTTGCACCAAAGACATGAATGTGAGATTTGTGGTCAGCAACCAAATAGCCTCTTTGTCACTTCTCAGATGCCCTTGACTCCCTTTCTTAGTTGGACTAGTTGGACTAGAGGCCACATCCTTATACTTTATTTAAGATGGCTAAAGTAGCTACTGTTGCCTGTTCTCCATTTTTCCTTAGTCCTTTCTAGCCTTCTCTCTAAATTTCCTCTTACCTCTGGCTTCATTTATTTTGCATAAAACTCTCCATAGATCCCAAGATTACTTTGCCACTCTTAAAATAGTGAATGGGGATGTATGGTTGGAGTGAAAGGCCATGGTTAGTTACTCTGTGTGAGACATGAAAGCAACATCATTTGGTATAACCCTCTCCCAATCTCCAGATCCTTGTGTTGTGAGCAAGCATCTCCATTTAGAGCCCCGGAGTGAACTATTTTATTATTTTAATATTATTTTTTTGGAGTAAATTATTTTAAAGTATATTTTCTGCAAACACTATGGACTATGGTTCTTGGTATGTTCCAATTATGATCTTTAGTTCAGAAAAAATACTGAGCTCAGCTTTGAGCTTTGCTCTTACCCAACTTCTTGTCCCTTGTGTAACTAACCCCCTTTATTTTTCTTTAGCCTGTGTGAGGATTATCCCTGAAATTAGAAAAGTAATCTATTTATAGAATAATTCATTTGTGATTTTAATAATTTCTGGGCCAGGCTCTTCCATCTTTTGCAATATGTGGGGATGTTAAGAACTTTTCAGAAATGTTAAAAAAAAAAAAAAAAAAAAGCTATGACCATGGTTGAAAAGCACAAATTGAGGGTTTATTCTGAGCTAGATACCATGTTGCACACAGAATGCAGAGCTGAGGAAAGCATTGTTTATACCCTCAAGGATTTACATGCTTGTAGACAAATACATAATTTGCTGCTGTGAAAAACATCCAGGTGTAGTATTGTGGGATTCAAAGTTAAGGGAACTGCAGGTGTTTGAGGTGTGTGGAGGTAAGATCATTAGCTGCTTTCTACCTCAGAGAGTGGCTGCCTGTGGGGACGTTATCCTCTGTGGAGACTTGGGGGTATGTAAGTGGCATCCATCTTTTCCCTGTTATTATTCCTGTGGAGAAATAGTCTGTACTCCTTTCAAAGACCAAGTCCTGCCCTTAAAGTTCAGCGTCCAATCTCCTCATGCCTTGAAAAGGATTAAAAATATCTAATAGACTTACTGAGGTAAAATTGACGTTTTGTTCCTGTGTTATTTGGTTTCTCAGTAATGCTGGGCTCAGTTAGCATTCTTCCTGGGACAGTCTCCTGTCACCCTGGCTACAGTGACATTATGCCTTCCTGGATGCCCCTTCCTCTCAGGCTGCCTTTCCTCACTTCTCATTGGAGGGGCCATTTCTTTCACTCTATCCAATTTTGGGGTTCCCAAAGACTAAGTACTGGGCCAGCATATTTTCTCTCCTTTTTCTCTCTTTCCCTAAGTGATCTAATCCTTTTTCATAATTTTAAATACCATCTTACAATGATAGTGCCCAACTTTATTTCTAAGCTGGATCTTTCCTTTGGGCTTTAGTCTTACTTATTCAACTGCCTATGTGCTACTTCCATTTGGATTTCTCACAGACATCTGAGACATAATCATCTAAATGGAATGATTGGTTTCCACCCTCCCCTCACCCCTGTTGTTGTTGTTCTGGGTCTTGGTGTTAAAAACCAGCCATCACTAGCTCAAGCCAGAAGTCTAGGAGTTCACCCATGACTCATCCCCTCCCTCTCCACATAGGATCATCAGTGATCCTGGTGGGTCTATTTAATAAATGTCTTAGATCTGACTATCTCTCACTATCTCCCTTAGCACACTTTTGGCTGTGACTGTCATGATCTTCATCTGGATTAGCACAAATGTCTTCCCTGCTCACACTCCAGCAATGATCTTAGCATGCAAATCTTGTGTTCCCATTTCCACCTTACATAAATTTCCTCAGTGGTGTTCTTTTTCTTAACGACTGAGCCACCCAGGTGTCCCAATGGTGCTCTTTTTCTTATATCTACCCCTCCATAACATGCAAAAAAATAAAAATAAAAAGAAAGAAAAGAAAAACCAGCTCTTTTTCCCCCCATGCATTAACACAACTATTCCTCTTTATTGTTTGAGAGTCTACTTTTTCATTCTTGCTTCTTACCTGGTGAGGGTTTTCCAAAAGGAAGACAATTTTCCTCCTTGAGAGAAGTTTGGGTGACTTTTTCAAAGTAATACAGTGTTAACATAATCAGAAATGGGGAAGAGCTGAAAAGGTCTGCTGAAAGGCCCTGCCTTCCATTCACCAATTTTCCATGAGTCAATCTGCCAATAACAGAAGCGTTTATTTTCACTGCAATAATGATGTCAATGCCACTGATTCAAGTGGAAAATATTTCAAGGGTGGCAGATTCTGTAATACAAGAGTGAGAATTTACTGTTTTTATCTAGATTCTCCCCAGAACTGGCCTTTAAATTTCACTGCTACTAGGAGAGGGATGAGCTTGAGCCTGGCTCCCATATAGAAAGTAATTGATATTCTTCCTCACACTGGGCTGAATAATTTAAAAATTAATATACTGTGCAGAGAGAAGTGCCTAAAGGTTACAGAGACTGACTGTTGAGCTGCAAGCATTTGAGTCTGCCAAGCAGAATAAGAAGTAGATAAAGCTAAATTACAGACCTATTAAAAATAAATTAGTGGTGTCGAAAAAGCAAATTAAGATGCAGATAATCAATCTAATTTCAGGGTCTCTGGTGAGTGTTAATGCTTAATCCTTCTCATGTTTGATGAAGCCATCTATTCATTAAAAATATTTATATAAAAACGAGACTGTACAAGGTCTGTATTTCAAGAGGGACCAACTTCAACTGATGTGACTCTCAGAAGATGGCCTTTATTTTTGTAGTGAAAGGCAAGGCCTGCCTTCATGCTGTCTAAACTAGAGCTCATTTTCCTAAAATATCTTTGCCAGCTGGAGAGAGCATTTGCCCTGCTTTCTGTCACTTCCATTTTTGTCCACTTTCTCTTCCAGCTTCTTCTGACCAGTTCTAAACCATCCATTCTGCTTCCTTGGAGGGGATGTAGCTGAACATCAAAGCAGAGGAAAGAGTCGGATTCGTAACTGATTTTGGAGAGGAAAGAGGTCAAATGGGCAGAGAGATCATGAGCTAGGAGAAGGGAAGATGCATTCAGAGAGATGGGGGCATAGCAGCATGCCAAGTCCTTGAGCAAACCTACAGGAAGGAATTATGGAGGATTTGAAGTCCTGTGAGCATTAGCAGCTATGAAACTCATGGATCAGGTAAAAAGAATGAATCCTAATGCAATTTACAATCTGATATCATCTTGCTTTCCTTCTACTCAGTATACTGGGGAAGGGGTTTACCACACAGGTGCCGGAAGCATAGAACCAAATGACAGTTAAACTTTTATGTCTATTCCTCTCACCTAACCTTTGATGCAGGGTCAGAGAATAACTTAGCAGGGAGGCTGCACAGAGCTGTGTCTGGCACACTGGTCCTTCTGGAGTTAAAGCTCACGGTTTTATAGCACTTACAGCACGGGAATAAATAGAGCAAAGGAGGCCAATACTGCTGCTGTATCTCACTGTCCTACTTTGTAGCAAAAAGGGGATTGAGTCAGAGGCTGGAATCAAAGCAAATCTTCCCAGCCTACTGAAGGCTTGCTCCTGCAACTCTAGTGTCTGTTAATAATGGTAGGAAGAATGGTAGAAGGCAACATGCAGATTTTTGGTCTTTTTAACTCACTTTTTAGTTGAAAATGTCATACAACACACAGGAAAAAGAAAAGAAAAGAAAACAAAACAAAAACCCTGTACCTTGTAAAAAGGAGTAAGTATAGAGTGAAAAGCCAGTCTTCCCGTATCAGGCAGGGTTTGATTTTCACAGAGAAAAAGTGCTTTGCACTGGAAAGGAAAGGAAAGGAAAGGAAAGGAAAGGAAAGGAAAGGAAGAAAAAAAGAAAGATAGAAAGAAAGAAAGAAAGAAAGAAAGAAAGAAAGAAAGAAAGAAGAAAGGAAGAAAGAAAGAAGAAAGAAAGAGAAAGAAAGAAAGAAAGAAAGAAGAAAGAAAAAGAAAGAAAGGGAGAAAGAGAGGGAGGGAGGGAGGGAGGGAGGAAGGGAGGGAGAAAGGGAGAAAGGAAGGGAGAAAGGGAAGGAAGGAAGGGAGAAAGGGAGGAAGGGAGGAAGGGAGGAAGGAAGTGACTTGTAGCTCTGACAAAACAGAGCTCTGGCCTGGATGAGCCCTGATCTCTGGCCCAAGCCATGCTCATTGCTAGCCCCTCATATGGCGATGTTGTTAGGAATGGTCACCCGTGTGTCTCTGTCAGTTGTCTCTGGGGAAGTGCTGTGCCTACCTCTACCAGGTCCCTTGCATCTTGATTCCTGCCCAGTGACTGCAGGCAATGGGCTTTTTGTACTCAGTGAATTTGACACCTGAGAACGTTCAGTTAAGTACTTTATCTTCTATAGTCTGTACAACAACAATGACAACAACCACAACAGCAATGAACAAGTCAGTAATTATTTTCTTCCCCAGCACCTAATTTACCTGGAGGAAGTGGTGCATTCCCAGGCAGGTCCCAGTCATTGCATCCAATCTAAAGATCCCTTGCTGCTTTGCCCACTCTGGTTTCATGATGTTTTCTCTGCAGTATGCCAATGCAGATGAGCAGTGCAGATGAGCTGCATTGCAAATAGACCACAGTACTATTTTTATGTTTATGTATTTTTGTGCTTCTCTCTATATGTGTGCATGAAAGTAATGCCACTGCTTGGTGGCAACTTGGAGATGAAGGTATCTGCCAGGAGATTGACAGGTCACTCAAGAGCCTAAAACTTTCCTTCTTCTGCAATTTCCCCAAGGGCCTCTACAACTTTAGAGCTGAAGAGAAAGTTTATATCAGTGTGTAGGGAACACCCACTTTGAATTGCTATTTAAAATTTAGAGATGGCCCTGGCCTCTGTTTTCAGCATTGTAAGGTAGATTTCATCACTGCTAAAAGGGGGATTTATGTCAGGTGGCACCCTGTCCTTATATCTGGCTCTTTGCTGCCGTGACCTGACCACCTCATGCATTTCTGTAGTTTTGCCGCTTGGGCCATGTGAACACTTCACTAATTAGAGTCTGATGTTTCTTAAAGAAAATTAAGAACTGAGGGACGCCTGGGTGGCTCAGTCAGTTAACCGTATGCCTTCAGCTCAGGTCATGATCCCAGGGTCCTGGGATCAAGTCCCACATCAGACTCCTTGCTCAGCAGGGAGCCTACTTTTCCCTCTGCCTGCCACTCCCCTTGCTTGTGCTGCTCTCTCTCTCTCTCCTGACAAAAAAATAAATAAAATCTTAAAAAAAAAAGAAAATTAAGAACTGAAAGGCCCAATGAGTTCCCTTTGCCCCTCCAGATCCATTCCCTGTCCTTCCTTTTGCCCCAGGAAGCTGACCTTGACAGATTACTTCTCCTGGACACCCTTGCTCTCCGGCTTCCTGTTGGGTCCACTGGTAGGAGATCTTGTGTGGAAGAGATTGGGGTCAAAACTTCAGCTGGAGGGGCGCCTGGGTGGCTCAGTCAGTTAAGCGGCTGCCTTCGGCTCAGGTCATGATCCCAGGGTCCTGGGATCGAGCCCTGCGTCAGGCTCCCTGCTCAGTGGAGAGTCTGCTTCTCCCTCTCTCTCTGCCTACTTGTGCTCTCTCTCTCTCTGTCAAATAAATAAATAAAAAAAAAATCTTTAAAAAAAAAAAAAAAAAAAAAAACTTCAGCTGGATAGGGTGGTCTCTTTCTGCAGCAATAGCTCCCACCAGCATTCTGGTCATGTTCCTTCTTAGCGCTGCTTCTTTATGCACTATCAGCTTCCGGCTGCTGCTAATTCTTGGGTGCTTTGCCAACCACAGCTGGCTTCCTGAAACCTGCCTCCACCTCTGTAAGTAGTCCTTTTATTAAATATTCTCTATTACTAGTTTGAATATCTGTGTTCCACTGGGACCCCAAGTGATGGAGCTGTCATACCTATTAGGAAATAGGCTGAGTTGTGGCTTCTAAGTGGTAGCGAACTCCAGAACAGACCGAAGGCTTATAAAACAGCAGGAAATTCTAGCTTTGTGATAAGTCCTGAGTCCAGGACTTCTGAAGTTCTCATGTCTGGATTTATGGTTTTTGTTTGTTTGTTTGTCTTTTTTTTTTTTAATCACCCATTGGTAAGTCTCACTGGGATTTAAGCAGTAAGAAAATATTAAAGGGCAGGTGGCAGTATAGTTACAATCTTGAATTTGAGTTTAGAGAAATGTGGATTCAAATCCTAGTTTATAGCTTGACAGTTATTTTTTGATAGTTTGATAGTTATTATAGATGCTTACCCTTTCTGAAACTGTTTCTTTACAGACAAAAGGGTATAATCCTACCCCACTTATACAGGGTTCTTGTGAAGAGTAGAGATGATGGTTGTAAAATAGCACAGGATCAGCACTGCCTCTTTCAAGGCACCTCTCCCCTGCCATAGCCCTATCTATGTACACAAATGCAAGCACATGCCCACACACACCCTACCCACATACACACATGCAAGCACACACACTTAGCACTTTTTTCTCCCAAATCTATCTTGGCTTTTACCTTAATAAGAGAATTCTTGTATCCAGAAAATATAGCCTGATGGAGTAGGTACTATCAGTGTAGTGGTTTTGCAACATGTCAACTAGACCAGGCTGAACTACATCGCTAAATTCCTTTTCTGGTATGGTTCCAGTGAGGATATGCCACAAGAGAGACTCTGGGGTGGTAAGTGGAGTGTGCAGGTGAGGTGGCAACCATATTGTGGTTCACACCAACCATCTCTGATTTGCTGACTCACCTCATCCGTGCAGGCCTGCGATTGTGCCACCATCTAGTCATTCTCCTGTGGCGCCTCTGACTCAGGGGCTTGGTGTGCGTGTTTAGCAGCATGACAAAAGGCTTCTGCAGGACACTAAACTTCTAAGGTCAGAGGCAACAAGAAGTGCCATACATTTCAGTCCATTTTTAGGCCTCAGATCTCACCGGTGGGTTCCATTTTGTTCCTTGTTCTCCCCCACCTTACAAACATCTTCCCTTCGCAGCTGCCTAATGTCCTATGGATTTCAGCCTCTGGCATCAGACTCAGATCCGTAACACACACACACACACACACACACACACACACACACACACACACACACACACACACACAGACAGACACCAGGAACTAAGAACAAGGTTTCAGGTTCACTTGAACTCTCTTTCTTGGCTGAGGCCAGGAATGGCATCTTGACCTGTAGTACTTCTACAGTTAAAGGTAGAGGCACCCAGACCTGTCTGAAGTTCAGCCAGTAACTGGTGTCATTGCTCATTTCCTGTTTTCTGGTGGTGGGAAGAGGCATTGACAGTGTGTCTGAATGGTCAGAGGCCACTTTGAGAAGTTAGATCCCCACCTCTGTAAACACCCAGCACTGGCATCTGACAGGGATTGACACTGGCTGCATTCATGCACTCTCAGCACCTGCAGCTCATGAGCCTCTGCCTCCCTTACCCAGACACCCTCCAGGAGCCAATGCTGAGGCAGGAAGGAAGCACGCCAAGGCATTAAAGGTGGTGTTTAGAGGTTCTCAGGGATGAGCAAACAGTGGGAACCTGGCCTTCTGTTGAGTTACTGATATCCCCAGTCATGCAGTAAGAAACATCCTCTTGTTTAAGTAGGGTGGCATAATATATGGAGATAGTCACCTTTTTTTTCTTCTTTCATTGGATTCCCCTTTTCCCTCCAGTCTTGCAGGGTGATTGTTGCTGCAGAAGAGGAATAAAAAAGGGCAGGGTCAGAAAACCAGAAATAGTCTGTAGCTCTCCCAGGCTTTTGTGTTCTAAAATCCTAAGCAATTAGGGGAAATGGAAGGTTTGCAGCTAATAAAAAGAAAGGACTAAAGCTTTGTTCTCATCTTCCGACTAGAAAAGTGTTTTCCTTGGTCTAGTGGTGAGAGAGGGGAAAGTAGTGGGACAGGGCCTGCAGGAGCCTTCCAAGACTGCTTTTGGAAGGTGGCAAAGCCCTGGAGAGAAAGTGGCAAAGTGGTACATTTAGGAGACAGGCTCCATGCAGCCTTGCAGGAAGGTTTCTAGATCCCTGTTGTCACTCATAGACAATTGAGGCCAGCTGGCTCCCTGACCAAGGGGAAGATCTTCTCTGCAATACAAGAGAGTGCAAGGATGCCATTCCTTCCTACTCTTCACCATGCCACGACTCTACACAGTTGTATTCTGCCAATATTTTGGGATAATGAGAACATGATAAGAGCTAGCTCTTATACTGCAGGCATAATGTGCCACCCACAGTTCTAATCACTTCTTATATATTAACTCATTCAGTCATCATGAAAAGCCTATGAAGTGGCATTTTACAACCCATTTTACAGATGAGGAAACTGAGACCACATATCCAGGGTTGAAACCTGGCCCGTTTAGCCCTAGGATCCATGCTTGAGCTGTGGTGTCAAAGACAGTGATTATTTTTTTCATATACCTGAGTTTGCAGGCATAAATTCAGACCAACTAAATAGGTAACCATATTTGGAATTAATATATTTTATCTTGGCAATTACACAAGGAATCAGTCACTTTGCCTGGAAGTAGAAACAAGAGATGTATACAAAGATCTGCTTATAAATCTTTGGCAGCCTAGCAGGGGTCAGAAGTGAAGGCTTAAGATTCTCGAAGAGTCCTGTCTATGGCCTCAACAGTATCATGCTCTCAGCTAAGTGTCTGGAACATAATAAGCCCCCAATAAATATCAGCTTCTTTAATGATTATGATGACGATTATGGTTATTATCACCCCAGAGAAGGCTGCACATAGCCAATTTGCCAGCACAGAGTGGCTGCCCTCTGGATCCACGTTTCCCTTTACAAGACTGGATTCATCTGAGGTCATCACGGCGATTACTCCACCCCTGCCCGGAGTGCCCAGTCCTTAATTTGCTTCTCCCTCCAGTTGAAGATGAACACATTCTGATGTCTGAAATTAAGAATTTGGTGTACTAACACTTTCAAAAGTATTTGCATTTAAAAGGAGAAGGTAGTGCTTAGCAAAAATGAAGGCATATTTAATGATGTGATGGTGGGATTCCATAAAGTATTTAATGGTGGAATAGCAGGATTCACTAGCTGTCATATAGTGGGGTGACCATGATCTCTCAGGTCTTCTCTGTGACCAAGTGCATGCTCCACCCATCCTCTTTCCTATCTGCCTTATAGGTAGGGCCCAGGAGCTGAAAACTGGCTGCACATGGGGGTAACCATGAAGAGGAAAGAGAAGCTGGCCTGTTGAGCTTTTGAGGGTAGGAAGTGCCAGAAGGAGTTTCCAAGAACAGCTGTACGAGAAAATACTATGTGTGTCATGGAAGGAATGCTCACCCAAGATGCTTGTGTGGCTAGAGAAGTGTCATTTTTGGAGCTGAATGAAATGAATGAATGAGTAAGTTTCAGTGATGTTAAATTCCCCAGTGGACAACTGTTTGGTAAAGACCGGTTGATTTATTTGATCAAAATGGGAACAGATAGTGTTAAATCATTTCCAGGGCAGCCATTAAAATACCTTAATCACATATAATGGTCAATAAAGATTTATGGGGTCAGTGAATATAATGTAGGAGGTGCAGGTAATAGAATGATCAACAAACAGCGACTCAAGAGGCCCCAGGTTCCATTCATAGCATAGTCTCACAGCAGCTGTGTGATTGTTCCTGTTTCTCTGTCTTTCAATCCTCAGATGCCTCCTCTACAAAATGAAGGGTCAAGCCTAGGCAATATTTAGCGTCCTTTCCAGCTAGATAGTGACTTAAGAATGCATTCTTTACTTGGGCACGTTTGAATGAAAGTTGATAGTTAGTCTTTGGAATGCCATGCTTCTCCTTTGGGTAGATCCTCTCTTTGATCAGTGGCTACCTGGTGACAGTCTCTTTCCGTGTCCTACCCCCAGTCTCCTGAAACAATCAACCACATCTGACATTATTCAATTGCTGAGTCTCAGATGAAACTCTTTGTATGCTTCTAATTTTGCTTCTGCTATAGGTTTATAGGTGACAGATGATAAAAAATTAATTCCCTTAAGTTCTTTCATGTACCACATGTCTGTGTGGATTCAAACAATGGGTAGAAACATTTTTTTTTGAAATAACATGGATTTTGATGGTAAGTCTGATTCTTTGTTTTAGAGGACCAGTCCATAGATACTAAGGTATTTAAAATTTTTACATTTGTGCTTAGACATTTTAATTTTCCATTTTAGTTCTTTGAATCTTATTTATTTAAATTCCTTTTGAGATAAAATGATTTATAACTAGATCTTACCTCCCAGTCCATCATCTATAACCAAATACTCCAATGATACTAACATTTCCTGCTAATATACTCTTTCCTGTTTATTAACAGAAAAATATTTAGTTTTAAATTCGATTTCATGTTAAATTTAGAGAAAAAGCAATTTTCATTTATTTCTCCTCCAGAAAGAAAATGTTCAAATGTCAGCTATTTGTGGACTTTTCCTATTTGGCTTGTGACAGATATATGAGAAATTTGACAATTGTGGTTTTTAACAGCCCACCTCAGAGATGATAAATAAAATGACTTGACAAGGAATTCATCACCTTAATGTGTATCTGTGGGGTAATGGGAGACATCAAGCATGGGATGCCAAAGCATCCCCAGTGTTTGATGAAACCCTGTCTGGGTGTCCATGGCAAAGAGATAAAGCTGTCAGTAAGTTCCTCTTAATGTTGTTGGACAAATAGCCATGCCACCCACCTGTCCGACCATAGCAGCCCCTTACAGAAAATCAATAATTGGGCCTCGGAAGCCATGCAAATTAGCACAGCTCCACAAACCAGAGCCAAGGATAATCTCAGATTGGCTTAGATGACTATGAGAGAAGAGAAAGCAAGGGCTATAGAAAGGCAAGAAAGATGACTCATGGTGCTTTTGGGGTTTTCTTTAAATTATTGACACTTTTGAGATATAATAATAATAAAGCTTTTTTGGACTTCTTTCATGTTTGAAAGCATTTTGGAATTCATTGCTTAGTTTGACCTTCACAGTGGTCCAGGCAAGAGGCATGGAGTGAGATATATGGTGTCCTAAAGAGATAAGGGTAGAGCTTATCCACACTTCCCTATTCTATGTCAGGTGCTTTGTCAACTTTAAATGGCCACACAGATCTGAGAGGTGGGGACAGTTTGCTACGTGCAATGATAATGCCTGTGCTGACCATCCTAGAGGTTATTGAGAGACTGAAAATGAGATGGCTGATGGGAAACTGCCAAAGGAATTCGAAAAGTGCCATAAAAAAATAAGAGACTTGCTTGGGATGTTTAGAATCTCACTATAGGGTTGTCCTACATAAGTATCAGTGATAGGTGGTCCATTAACCCCATCTTTCTTACACAAACTGTTCATCTTTCTGTGTTCTTTTCTCAGGAAATAGCACAGGCTAAGACCTGGGAGTTGTCTTAGAATCTTTTGTCTTTCATACATAATCAATCATTTGTCAAGCCCTACTGTCAAAACACCCCCTTAATATCCTCAATTTCTGCCTCTTCTTTAGCCTAGATTTTTCCAGTACCTCCCCTCTTGTATTCTTAATACTCCATTGTAGCTATAGTCATAGTTCTAAATGCAAATCTAATCATAGTACTCCTTATTTAAAACCAGCTCTTCATTTCTCAAAGAACAAAGTCCAAATTCCTTAACAAGGCTTACAAATCTATAATCTGGACTCTCTCAACATTCCCATCTCTTCCTTGTCCTCCTTCACAACCCCAAAACACTGTTTCCACCATAAGACATAGTTATGGTTCCTAGAAGGCACTACAATCTCTTTCACCTGCAGCTTTTTGTTCTGGAATGTTCTCACTGTTATTGACCAAGCTCACTCCTATCCATATTCCAGGGTTCAGTGTAGAACCTTCCAGGAAAAATTTCCCAATCACCTAAACCAGTGTTGGATCTTTCTCTTGCACATTCCCTCAGTGGGTTCTATCAGAGTACTGAATTGCCTTTTTAAAAACTTTCTTAAATATAACATTCATGCAGAAGAGTGCATCACTCATAATATACAGTTTACTCATCTTGAAGTGAATATACCCATGAAACCACCACCCAGACCAAGAAATTTAAATAATCCCCAACTCGGAAGCCCTTTTAATGCTCCCTTTTAATCAATATACTTCCTTCTTCCCAAAGGTAATTTTCATTTGACTTTTACTATTATAGTTTTGCCTGTTCTAGAAATTCATACAAGTGGAACCATGCAGTAAATATAATTTTATGTCTGATTTCTTTTACTAAGTATGCTTGTGAGATTTTTCTGTGTTTTTGTGTGTAGCTATACTTTTATTTTCATTACTGTATAATATGCCTTTGAATGAACAGACCCACTATTTCTGTATCCATTTCACTATCTGTAGGCATTTGTGCTGTTTGCAGGTTTTGGTTATTTTAACATTTTTTTCTCTGTCCTTTGGTGGAAATAAGCACTCATTCCTCTTGGGTACATGTCTAGGAGTTATGGAATGGGTGCATGTTTGGTTTTAATAGATATTGCCAAATATTTTCCAAAATGATCTTACCAATTTTTTCTCTCCAGCAGTGTATTTTTCCCCATTTATGGGGAATTGCAGTGGTTAACAACAATAGACATTGCCAGTGGTTAGCCATTCTGGTGGTTGTATGGTGGTGTCTCATCGTGGTTACAATTTTCTTCTGTTACTTCACACATGTTTATTAGTGATGTAGGTGAATGTCAGTTGAAGTCTCTTGTTCATTTATCTATTGGGGTGTCTTTCTTATTTTTATTTATTTAAAGGAGTGACTAGTCAGATACACGTGATGAAAATATCTTACCTTCTTATCTTTTAATTGTGCCTTTTGATGAGCCAAGGTTCTTATTTTTAATGTTATCCAATTTATTACTTGTTTCCTCCATGGTCTTTTTTTGTTCTGTTTAGGAAAACTTTTCTTCCCCCGAGATACAGAAGATAGTTGTGGATGTTTTCCTGTAGAACTTTTCTTGCTTTTCCTTTTATATTTACATCAACAATCTATCTGGAATTGTTTTTCATGTATGATATCACACTGTATTTTACTTATCTATTTAGTTGTCTGTCTCCCCAGCTAGGCTGTGAAGGGCTGGGAGGAAGAATATGAATTGTGTCTTCCTAATCCCCCATTGGGGGAACCATCTGTGTGATGTGTAGTTCCTACCACTCTCAAGCAGTTAAAATATTTCTTACTTTTACTTAATTTCCCTCTCTAGATTCTAAAACTTCCTTTAGAGTTAACTAAAATTGCATCCTAATGTGTTATTTGAGAAAGTATGTGTGCTATTCCTTTGCCATCATTACGTTATTTTACTTCTGGGATGTTTTCTCTGTTGTACATGGTACACTTTCATGCCTATGGCTATCAACATCACTTTCAAGTCCTTGTAAAGAAATTTGGGCAAGAAAGGGAAACGGTGTGGCATTAATTTAATTTATTATTTTATTTATTTATTTGACACAGAGAGAGAGACAGCAAGAGAGGGAACACAAGCAGGGGGGGTGGGAGAGGGAGAAGCAGGCTTCCTGTGGAGCAGGGAGCCTGATGCGGGGCTCGATCCCAGGACCCTGGGATCATGACCCTGAGCCAAAGGCAGACGCTTAACAACTGAGCCACCCGGGCGCCCCTCAATTTTTATTTTTTAAAAATTAGGTAAGACATTCATATTGTTCAAATATCAAATATGTGCATTGAGAAGGTTCTCTTCTAACTCTGTCCACATCTATCCACTACCTCTTGGTTTATCGCCTTTATCAATTTCTTGTGTGTACTTCCATGATTTATTTATAAACAGAGGGAAGCTACCTAGCAGACAAGGGCACATGACCAGAGAGAGAGAACACACATAACAGGTCATTTGGAAAAGCATTTATGTGGAAAGAAAATAATAGAAACATAAGCAGTTAGCAGATATGTGGTCTCCCATTGTTTATCACTCTCTGAAGTGGCAGACAGGGATATAGAAAGGCTGATCCTCAGATTTGAGGATCAGGAATCCAGCCCTTGGCTGGTGGGCTGCATTATTCCCCTCCCCTGGCATAAACAGAGGGCTGGACTGGAGTCCAAATCTTGTGACTGCAGCTATGTGACAAGGGTTCAGTGGCCTCAAGACCAAATGCATTAGCACAGTCCTCTCCAGAGTCAATTGCCTTAGGCTAACAGTTTCTGTGGTGTCCTAGAGGAGATCATCACCTTTTCTGAGGACTCAGCCTACAGGGAATCAAAAAAGTTAAACTTGACTTCTCAGCTCACTCCTTATTTCAAGGGGTAGATGCTATGTGTCATTACCTATTCATCAGGAACTCATACCATTTTAACCTGTAAATTCATGAGGCTAGTCTCTGGTATTGCTATAGGAGACACTGGAATGGTTAGGACAGGAATAAGAAGAAGAAAGCCATGAATATTACTTTAAGCTCTCCCCCAATGCAGTCTCAGGGAGCCCAGCCCTAGCTCAGAGGATAGGTTCCAGGTTGCTGAGAGCTCTAGACAACCCTTCTTCCAGTCCCATGTGTGGGATACTGAATGTTCTGATTCCCCACCGGTGTTGATGCATATACAGATGGTGTGTTAGTCTAGGATAAGATGTTCCCTAACTTGCCAACACATAATAGTGTTCTATTCTATATCACCCTAGAATTTATTCTAATCTGCTGGGTCTTTGAGGCATGGGGAATCTTTTTGGTTACTTAGCCTAGATGTTTGACAAATTCTATATTTTTTCATCAGCACAGTTATCCCCTACCCAGGAATTAGACTGTAATCAAGGTTGTAGTATGCTATGTCTCCTGAGGCAACAATACTTACACACTGCTCAGACTTCTCTTCAAGAAAGAACCTGTGGCAAGGAATGCAGATAGCTGCCAGTGCCTAGGTGTCACTTTCATGATCTCCTGCAGCATCTCAGCTGAGGCTACACTGCTCTTGGGCTTCTCTAAGCCAATGCCTGACCACCATGAGAGAACTAGGGCCTGGACTTTTCTGCTCAATGTTGGATTATTCAATGGCCACTCTTTGCACTGGAGCTCCCCATTGGGTGGACGAGACTTTCTCAGAGCACACCACAGCCTGTGTCACTTCCTACATAATCTTTCTTTCCCCTCTCCACTTACTGGTTTCATATCTGCATCATGGTCTGAAGGCTTTTCCTCATTCCTTCACATGTCACAGTTTTTACTCTCAATAAATCTCTTGTACTTTTAACTCTGTCTTGGTGTCTGTTTCCTGGAGGCCCTTCAATTGACAAACATACTCTGAGAAGATTGTTTCTTCACAATTGGGCCGGAAGGGACAAGTAAGGTCTTGAAAGAGGTCCAGGAAAACCTGTAATGGCTACATGACCACCATAACTTGGGTTCAGATTATGTTCAACTGAGGCAGTAAGGGGAAGTCTGTTGACCCATATGGAAATAACAGCCC
The DNA here is from genome assembly GCF_964656455.1 of Halichoerus grypus. Taxonomy (NCBI): domain Eukaryota; kingdom Metazoa; phylum Chordata; class Mammalia; order Carnivora; family Phocidae; genus Halichoerus; species Halichoerus grypus. The sequence goes on from NC_135721.1 coordinate 101,392,009, forward strand.
AGGGGGAGTGACATCACCCAGTGGAAAGTACCATATATAGTCATTTGAGTCAAGCAGTCAGTAGTCTTTCTTTCCATTGGTGGATATAAGTAGTGTAGGCAGTTGGCCAAAATTGGCATCCGTGGCTGCATTTCATAGGTCAAAAATATCTCACCCAGGCCTGAAGAATTGATCTCAAGCCTCTTCTACTAACTAAGGAGACCATATCATCCTAGAATAAGTAAAGATTCCACTAGCATGGCATGTTTGACCTTAGAACCTAGGATTGAAATTATACAATGAGCTTCATTGCAAAGTACTGGTTGATGTAATTCAGTGGAATATGTCAGGATACTGGGGATATCGGAGGCAGAATTTTAGGAGACATGGTACTGACTACCAACTTTTTCCAAGACCCAGCTCAGTGTAGGAGATGCAACAGCATGACACATTTGAGGCCTCTAACTGTTAGAAATGCAATCAAGACTGCAAGGTGACCTGGATGGCAATTTTACTAGAAGGGTCCAGGTGCAAGACAAGTGGTAAGCACCAGTCTTTTTACCTACCACCAGCACCAATACAACTATCTGAGTTTTCAGTTATTCCTATCCTACCAGGCAATGTTCTTCTTCTTCCAGATAAGTGAGACCTTATGTCTCACAACCAACTGATAATACAAACATATTCTTATTTTTAGATGACATACTAAATATTGGTTTGCATGCAACTTTTTTCATATAACAATGTGTCCATAAATTTAGATAAATGAACAGTCCTTGTGTTTTCTTCATCCCTGTGGCAATTTGTCTGATGAAAATACTTGACAAGCATGAAAAGGATCTATAAGGATGGCTGCTTTTGTCCCTTTCAAATCTTAATTTTCAGGTTCCATTTGAAAAATTGATATTGGATAGGCAATAAATTATCAGTCTTTTCATGTGTGAGGAAACTGTTTTTAACATCAGAAAGCTTTACAGACATCTACCTAATTAAATTTGATCTCTTAGAACTGATTGATTGATGAAATACCCAATGACCAAAAGATGCTATGAATTCATGTGAGTTTAGTTATATTTTCTTTCTTTTTTCTTTTCTTTCTTTATTTTTTATTATTATGTTATGTCAATCACCATACTTTACATCATTATTTTATACTTTCTGATAATTTTTATGAATCATAATAGCATATATATATATAATATAGTATATATATCCATGTGTATATTGGTATGTATGCATATGAATAAATGTTAGCCTATATAAGGGCAAGACATAATATTTATTCAGAAGGCAATATTTGGCATCCATGTCGAATATTAGGGCCTCTCATAGCTATAGAAGCAACAGATGTATCATCTTAATAGCTGGCATCAGACATTTTTTTTCTCAAAAGAAGAATCTTTGTTTAGGAAAATGTCCTTAAGAGCTTTTGGGGATAGAAGAAGAGACCCTGAAGCATGAAACCAGAAAGATAAAAGGCAAGAAAAGAGAAGACTGAATTGCTCTGTGTGAGATGGAGAGAGGAGTTTATTTCTGCCCTGGTGAGCCTGACGTGAAGAGGATACATAGAATAAAGCAGAGACTGGGAGGTTGCTGTAGGGCTAGGAAAACTTAGAGAGTAGTGTGTCCATGGCAAGCCCCTGTGGGGTCATGATTGAAGCTTTTAAAGAAGAATGTTTAATGCTTACTTCAAAATTCTTCTTCACAACGTCTTTGTAAAATTCTCTTCTTTTTACTGTCCAGAAATCTTCAGGAAAGTTGATCATGAGTTGCCCTAGATGGCATGCATAGGATGGCAAGATGATTAATAAATCAAGAAAGCAGGCAGCCAGAACTAGAGGTGTCCTAGAACATGAAGTTTTAGAAGTTCTCAGAAGTCTTGGGGAGAGTTCTGGAATCTCTAGAGTATGAATGGGTAGTGGTTGGTGATGGGGTAGTTGGGCACTTAGGAAAAACTTAGCTAAACCTCAAAAAACTTTAAGTCCCCATTTAAAATTTAGGTTTTGTTTATTCAGTTACTCATCAAATATTTGAAGACCTAGAATGTACTCCTTTATGTCCTGGAGCTAGAGGAATGAGCAATCCATAGTCCCTGTCTGTGTAGAACTTACATTCTAGTGGGAAAGAAAGTTAATAAAAGAGCAAAAAAGCATGTGCAATATGATGTCAATTATTAAGAGGTGCTATATGAAACAAAGCAAGGAAAATGAATAAAATCTTGGGAGATGCTTTTTCACACAGGATGGTCAGGAAAGGGTTCTCAGAGGAAGTAGCATTTGAGCAGAGCCTGAAAAAAGATCTGGGGAAAGGCATTCTAGGTGAATGTCCGGTAAAATAGCAAGAACAGAGGTAATCAATAAATCACCTGAAAAAGGTAAATTGGCACTATTTCCACTTGAAGATTATGCTTTTTTTTTTCTTTTTTTGAGACAGACAGAGAGAGAGAGCATGCAAGTAAGAGTGGGAGGAAGGGAGAGGGAGAAAGAGAGAGAGAATCCTAAACAGTCTCCATGCTCAGCGAGGAGCCAGACATAGGTAACTATCTCATGGCTCTGAGATCATGACCTGAGCCAAAATCAAGAGTCCAATGCTTAACCTACTGAGCCACCCAGGTGCCTCTGAAGATTATGCTTTTGGTAATGATGATTGTGGGTATAGTTTACAGGAACAAATGTGTATATGATCATAATAATACATACAATATGCATATGATTTAATGACTATTCTTAGTGGTAGGAAACTTCATGAATATTTGTGTTGTGAATAATGAAGTGCCCTCAATTAAAATATTACATAGATATTAGTTAATTTTCTATGAAGTCTTTGTTTAATCACAAATTTTTTACATAAAGCAGAATGAAAATGATTGCAATAATCAGGAATTCTTATTGATGGTATAACAGTATATGCTATTACTCAAGGCTCATTTTAAGGTGGAAATTTTCAGTTCAAATCTCAGGGTTTTTTTTAGACAGAGAGTATGTGAGTGGGGGGGTAGGGGGAGCAAAGAGATTGGAAGAGAGAGAGAATCTTAAGCAGACTCCATGCCCAGCATGGAGCCCAATGTGGGGCTCAATTACACAACTTTGAGATCATGACCTGAGCCGAAATCAAGAGTCAGATGCTTAACTGACTGAGGCACCCAGGTGCCCCTCAAATCTCAGTTTTAACATAAGATATGCCTTCTGAACAAAGTTTTAAGTATACAACAGTATTGTTAATAGGCGCTGTGCTGTACAGCACATCTCTAGAACTTATTCATCTTGTATAACTGAAACTTTGTATCCTTTGACAAATACCTCTCTGTTTCCCTCTTCCTGAAGACCTTGGCAACCACCGTTCTACTTTCTGGTCTAGGAATTTGACTATTTTACATTCCTCACATAAGTGGTATCATATTAATTGTTCTTATCACAAAAATAATAATAATAAATAAAGAGGGTGGTAGGAAATTTTGGAGTAATGAATATGTTTATGACATAGACTCTGGTGATGATTTCATGGGTGTATACAAAACCCCCACATTACAATGAGATTTTCACCTACTCATTTCTTTTTTCTTTTCTTTTCTTTTTTTTTTTTTTGAGAAAGAGAGCATGTGTGCACTCCCTGCCCCAAGCAGGAGAAGGGGAACCAGGAGAAGGAGAGAGAGAATCTTAAGCAAGCTCCATGCTAAGCACAGACCCTGACTTGGGACTTGATCTCACGACCCTGAGATCATGACCTGACTTGAAATTGAGAGTCCAACACTTAAATGACTGAGCCACCCAGGTGCCCCACACCTACTCATTTCCAAGTGGAATGCTGTGGTATTCCTATAATAAAGATATGGCTAACTCATTTTTAAAAATCTCCATTTTGCTTCCTTTTATTTTTGGGTCTATGAACAATGCACTTAACTGCAGCTCAATTTCAACATCAGTTGCTTGAAATAATGATACCCACCTGGCAGAGTGGTTATAAGAATTTGAGGGTAATTATCTAATGTCTGCCATTTAAAGGACTGAATCAAGTTTATTTGAATGCAAATTTATTTATATTGATATAGAAAAATGTTGTATTACTGACATTTTCTATTTGGCAATTGATAATGTGTATCATACCTTGAATGTTTGACTATTTCCCTAGAATAGTGGTTATAAATGCTGGCAATTTTGACCTCAAGGGAATATCTGACAATGATTGGAGACACTTTTGATAATTGTGACTTGGAGACAGAGACTTGGTCTCATTTTAACTACATTTTTTTGACCAGTTGGTTTAGGCAATATCACTAGAGCATCTTTGTTGCCTTATGGAAATACTAGAAAGAAGTCTGTGGTATGTAAAATATTGGATTAGTGCTCATCAAATATTCCTCTCCCCTCTCCTACTGTGTGCATTTGATCCTGGAATCTTTCACTTGCTTTGGCCAAAGGAATGTTAGAAGTTGTGATGCAGGTAGAGGCTTTAACTGGGCTTAAGCTGTTTGCCTTACCATTTACTCTTCTGTCATTTGCCATTCCTGAACCAAAGCCAAGCCAAGCCCAGCTGATGTGTAGCCTGAAGCAAAACTGCTTGACTGAGCCCAGCTAAGAGCAGCTCAGGTGCTGATTTGCAGACCCATGAGCATGAGAATAAATGTTAGTTTTTGTAAGCCACTCAGTTTTGAGATGGTTGGTTATGCAACATAATTGTGTCAATAGCTGACTAATACATGATGAATTGAGAAAGACATAATTTACTAAGAGTATTGCATATTCAATGGATCTAAATAGTTAGGAAGATCAGTAGTTTGAATACAGGAAGAAAACAATACAATAAAGTGGAGATGTTTATTATTAATAAGTGTCCCTGAAGATCCTGGCATTTAATCTGACAATCAAAGGCTCAAAGATTTCAGAGATGCATTTGACACTTACTAATTTGGACATTTGGACATTATTATATCTTGAATATTTGAGCAATCTCTAAAACAGTCAGAAAAAAATAGTTTTAGCAGTGATCATATATTTTGATCAATGACAGGTGTGTGTACTTTAGAGGAGGACAGGGTCCAAAATTGTCATCTGATTCTTAATAGTGTTTGAGGTCTTTTTTATTACACACACACATACCCACCCACCCACATACACACACCCACCCCAAAATAACAACAAGAAAAAACAACCTCCAAAACAAGAACTAAGGATTCTTGAGCCATATAATGGATGCTCCAAAATTGGTCCTCAGTTGGAACTTTCCAGAAGTTTTCTCCATTTTCTGAGATCCCATTACCCACCCAACCAAACCTGCTGTCTTTATCTCTTTATTCTACAATGCTTGCTTGGAACATGCTTACTGATAGGTTTACTAAGCAGAAAAACTTTGGGGGTAAAAACCACAACTTGTGAGCCATCTGTTGTGGCATATGTGCTCTTGTAGCTACTCAGTGTTTGGCAGTGGTGTAATTCTAATTTAAAATTTTATTTGAGTGGAAAATAGGAATTGTGATGACTTAGCATTTGTATGTACGTATACGTGACTTAGCATTTTTATGTATATTTAGGATAAGGGAAAGATCAAAATAAAGTGGTGAGTCAGAACCTTGTGGGTCTGGAAGGAAGACCGGAGTGTGGGCAGCCTGAAGGATGGTGTCTGTACGGATGGCAGAATATCTGCTTCATGTGCCAAGTGAGCTTACATAAGCAGCTTCTCCTGACAGCTTATGGTAGAACTGAACATACACATTTTGAAGACTAGCCGTAAAAATATGACTAACACGCTCATGTTGACTTTTTTAATTAATTTTTTTGTTTTGAGATAAATGTAGAGGCATGTGTACTTATAAGAAACAATAGACAGTAATCCAGCATATCTGTTACTCAGTTTTCTCCAGTGGCGATGTCTTACAAAACCAAAGTAAAATTATACCCAAGATATTGACATTGACATAGTCAAGATACCTAAGAGTTCCATCACCAAATGATCCCTCACTTTGCCTTTTATAGCTGCACCCACTTCCCTCCTGCCTCCACTTCCTCCCTAACCCTCGACAATGATTATTCTGTGCTCTCTATCTATAATTTCATCATTTCAAGAATATCATAAATAAACAAAAAATCTTAAACAAACACATGAAAAGAATATCATATAAATAGAATCATATAGTATGTAACTTTTTGGGGTTGGCTTTTTCACTTAACATAATTCGGTGGAAATTAAATTATATTGCTAAGTGTATCCATAGTTTGTTCCCTTTTATTGGTGATTAGTAATCATGGTATAGATGTACCACAGTTTGTTTAACCATTCACCCATTGAAGGATATCTGAGTTGTTTGTGCTTTTGGGCTACTATGAATAAAACTGCTATAAACATTCATTTACAGGGTTTTTTTGGTGAACATGTTTTCGTTTCTGTGGATAAGTGCCCAGAAATGGAATTGCTGGGTTGTACAATAGTCGCATGTTTAGTTTTTAATGATATTGACAATTTTTTTTAGTGTGGCTGTACCGTTTTACATTCCTACCAACAAAGTGTGAGTGATCCAATATCTCCACTTTCTCACCAGAGTTTCTTAGCCATTCTGAAAGATGTGTGACAATATCTCATTGTGATTTTAATTTGCATTCCCTAATGGCTGATGATATTGAACATATTTACATGTGCCTATTTGCCATCTGCATATCTTCTTCAGTGAAATGTCTTTTGCCCATTTTCTAATTAGATTTTTTTTCTGTTGAGTTTTATGAGTTCTTTATATGTTCTAGATGAAAGTCCTTTGTTTTATTTGCAATTCATATATCTTATAGTTTATAGTTTGTCTTTTTATCCTCTTAATAAAGTCTTTTACAGAGCAACAATTTTTAATCTTGATGAAGTCTAACTTATCATTCTTTTTATTGATCATATTTTTAGTGTCAATGCTAAGCACTCTCACCCAAATTTGGTAGATTTTATCTTATTTTTGTTTGTTTGTTTTGTCATTTTATGTTTTATGTTTAAGTCCATGACAGATTTTGAGTTAACTTTTGTACAAAGTGGAAGTCTTACACAAAGATTCTTTTTGTGCATGTGTCTATGGATGTCCATTTATTCCATCACCATGTAGAGAAAAGGCTATTTTTCCTCCATTGAATTGTTTTTGCACTTTTGGCAAAAAATCAGTGGAACATATTTGTGTGGTTCTATCTCTGAGGACTTTGCTCTCTTCCACTGATCTATGTGCCTACTCTTCTGTCAATACTACATAGTCTTGATTACTGTGGGTGCATGATAAGTCTTGAAATCAGGAAAACTGATTCTTCATGCTATATTATTTTTCAAAATTGTTTTAGCTATTTCTAGTTCTTTTGACTTTTCATATGAACATTAGAATTATTTTGTCTATATCTACAAAAATTGTTGTTTAGATTTTGATAGTAATTGTGTTAGAACTGTGCATCAGTTTGGGGAGAACTGATGTTTTTACTTTGTTGAGTCTTTTAATCCATGAACATGGTATCTATCTCCACTTTTTAATCTTTTCTTTATTTCATCAGTGTTTTGCAGCTCTCAGCAGATGGGTCCTGTATGTGTCTTGTTAGATTTATATCTAAAAAGTTCTTTTTTGAGCACTTGGAAATATTGCAAGTGCACACATGCCTATTGGTGACATAGAAATAAGATTTTATATGTTTATCTTTTATTCTGTGACCTTACTGAACTCACTTTAAGTTTTTCTAGATGAGATTATATTAAATTGGTGTTAATTCTTCTTTAATTATTTGGTAGAATTCTCCAGTGGAATCTCTAAGTCTAGAGATTTCTTTTTTTTGAAAGTTTTTTAAAATCATAAATTCAATGAATATAATAGTTATAGGGCTACTCAAGTTATCTATTTAATATCTATTTAATAATTGGTGATTTGGGTTAGCATATGTTTTTCAAGAATTCTGAAGTTGAGTAGTAGCCCTGGTGACAACAGATCATTTCTAAATCACCAGAGGGAGCAGTTAAGGAGAGAAAGCCGAGATCAAGAGATGCATCTCAGCAGGCATTTATTCAGACTTTAGAGTTTAAAGATACAATAAACTTGTTTTCCAGAAGTAGGTATAATTCCTTGGAAAATTTAACAGCCACCTGCATTATTCTTTATTTTTTTTAGTCTGACATTTTTCTTTAATAAAAAAAATAGATTGGCAAAGAAGAATATACAGTTTCATCTCCTACTTCCCCAGGGATTATTGCCACTTTTACTTCTTGGATGCATATTCTTCCAGCTCAACCCCTTAATATTTTGTTTCACAACTTCTGCATCTAATGATGTGGTTGGGAAGGTTTTCTGGTGACTAGAATTGTTGTTGAAGAACAACAAAATGGAGCTAGGCTGGCTAAAACCCAATAAATTTTAAATACTGGAAAATGCCCACTTGATATACAAGTAGCCTGCATTCCATGCTATTTTTGTCATGGTAAATCAAATGATTTAAATTTTGGAAGTACAGTAAAAAGGAAGCTTTAATTTTAGTTGCTTTTTTTTTTTTTTTAAAGCATTGAATGTGACCCACCATTTCAAATCAATGTGTGTGTTTTCTTGTTTGTGAAGTGGGGGTAGAAATGTCTTTACTTCGTAGGGTTACTTTGAGGATTAAATAATGACATTTACCATAAAAAACAGAACCTTACAGTGGCTAGTTATTATTGTTATTGTTGTTACATTATCCAACTTATGTCCTTAACCAACAAACATGGCAAGAGAAATGAGGTTAGCAGATTCGCTTCAAGTCCAATGATTATTTTTCCTACCATGTGAGAATTTACAAATCTCTTGCAAATTTGTTCCTGTAAGACTGCAACTATATGAAATACAGAGCACCAAAAGTTCTTGACTGGATTTCACAGTTTATACCTGACTGGAAAGACCTTTCCTGCAAAATAAATCAAGAATAGCATGAGGTCAGATGTCTTGCAGGGCTGTTCTTGCTGGTTTTACCTTAGGGGGTTTTACCTTTGGTTGGAAGTGAGAAGCTACTGAACAATCTCACCCCAGTCAGAAAGCTAAAAGGATTCAGCCAGCAGGATAGGGATTTGGTGAAATACCTTAGAACGAAAGGAGGAAACTGTGACTCTGAAAGACCTGCAATATCCTTAAAATGAAGTTAAAACTAAACTTTAAATACTTTAAAGTTGGGGTATGTGCTGACTTTTTTTTAACCCTTGACGTTAAGCTGACATGGAGTGAATATGCTGGACATGGTCATTCCTTTCTAAAACTATCTATGCAAATGACTGCACAGAAGCTGAGTCCCATTTGTGCAAAGGAAAATCAGTTCCTTCCTGGCTCTGGCAGCAGATGAAAACTGTAAGCACCTTTTCCGAGTTTTTCCATGGATGTTTCATGTAAAGCTGACATTTCCCCCAGCAACAATTTCTGCTTCACCCTTTCACTGTCTGTCAGTCTGAGGTTAGATCTAACAAACTGTCAATGTTTCTGCTTCATTCCCCAAAACCCCCCTTTTTTTTTTCTGCTTGGTAGTCTCAGTAGTGACAGATTTTCCTTCCATTTTTCCCTAGCCCCAGATTGTTTTAACTACCACTACTGTGTTTTTTTAGATGGTAAACTGTGAAAATGGCCTCTGGTTGTTTAGGTTGCTTAGTTTAAAAAAAACCCCAAAACAACGAAAACAACACTTGCTTGGAGTAAAAAAAAAAAAAGTCACACAGGACACAGGGATCTATTGATTTCCTCATTTATTCATTAGGAAGGGAAGTAGAACTAAAGATAAAAGGTAATTCATCTGCTGTGTTCACCCCATTTTGACTGCAGAGATTTTTCTTAGTTCACACTCTATTGACAGACTGTCTAATGGGGAAAGGGGAGGAGCTGTGACTTTGTCTTTCATGGGGAAATCTTAGACCTCAAGTCACCATTTCCCTGAACTATTTCCTTCCTAGAGTCCTGAGAAAGGGGAGGTGGGAAGAGAAGTTCAGCACTTCCTTAAACAGGCTGTTCTGCAGTGGAGGGTTAGTACAGATTGGACGTTGCAATATCTTCATTGAATCCTTAAGGGCAGAGTGCTCGAGGCAGATCTTCCCTCCTCTGAGCCCCAGTTTCATTATCTGTAACATGGGGAAAATTAATGTAACATGTTTAACGTGTGTATGTGTGTGTGTGTTAATGCACAAGTATACTGTAGATTGTTGTATTTGTGGTAGTTCTTTTCATTCATGACAGAGGATCTTTAAACTCTTTGATTGGCATCTCTTAGCAACTTAATCTAGCACAATGCCTGGTTCATTAAAGAGCTTTTTAAAGTGCATGAACAAATAAATGAATGAACTAAACTGATGATGTAAGAAAGTGGGAGGAAAGGAAAAAGTGAGAGATGTTTGAGAGAATGTAGCTCATTTTTGACCTCTTAAACACAGGAAACATCTTTAGAGAAAGAAATTCTATTCTCCAGAAGTGGAGGCACCATTTAACTGAACTGTCAGTGGGGTTCTGCTTAGCATTTAGGTTTAATTTAATAATATCTATACAAATGATTATACCTCACACTTTCTTAATGGAGAAAAATACCTGTCAATAATAATATTAGTAATGATAACAGCCAATATTTATTGAGAGCTTACTTCTTTCCTGGCTACTATTCTAATTGCATTACATATCTTAATCCATTTAATCTCAATTTAATTCTCACAAGGCTGCAAAGTAAACACAGTTATTATTCTATATTACAGATGAGAAAACTGAGAGACAAAGGTGACAGTGGTAAATTGATAGTGACAGAATTGGTAAATCTCTGAAAACAAACCCAATTTTAGAATTTTATATTGGAATTTTCTGGGTTTTGTTTTTATCTCTGCCCCCCCCCCCCATGGTGATGGACTACTTTTTGCCTAACTGTACACACCCATCCACCTCTCTGCAGGCAATCTAAATATGTCACTGTTCATTAGCTATTTATACCAAAGATCATACTGTGTTTTTAAAATGTCATATTTGACAATGTGTTAAATAGCCTTTTGCTATGAATAGCCCTCTGTATGAATCAGCTTGCAGACTGGCAGGCTTGTTCTTGTCAAATCAGTTCTAATCTAGGCTTGCCTAATCACAAACCTTCTTCTTTTTCTTCTTCTGTAGCTCTCAGGCAGCTTTGGATAAATAGTGCTCAGGCTAACAAAAGCTTCCTCCTTCAGCCAGGCATTGCTACTTCCCTTCCTGGCTTGAAGCACGGTTGCTCTGCTGTTAAACAACTAACAGAAGTTTCAGCACCGGGGACAGCATCTTTTAATGAAGTGGTCATGGAATGTAGAGTAGGACATGCCTTGATTAAAATGGAATACTCTGCTTAAAGATTACAATCCATTCCTATTTCTTCATGCAGTTCTGAATTTGTTTCTGGTTACCAACCTTCCTTTCAGCCATAGAAGACTGCAATGCAGTTTGTGTATGCTGTGCCTCCAAATAACTTTTAATTAGACATTTAAATTAGACTGGTGCTGGTTCACTGAATCCAGTGTTTTTATATTTCTCCAATCCAATTATTAGGTGTTTTAATTCCCCAACTCTTGGCTTGCCATTTATTTTAATATTACTTACTACAACATTAAAACTATAATTCCTAGATTTTCTCATAAAGAAAATGAGATATAAATGTCCAAAATTAAGAACAAAAATTCTAAGCAGTCAAATTCATAATAAAAAATAAATAAAATTGTCTTAAGCCATCAAGTCTATAATCGAAAACTAGCTATTCTCTAGACAGGTGCTGATGAGGGATAATGAACAAAAATACTCTAATGTGAGGGAAAAACACACAAGAGATCCTAAGGGACTTTGTTCTTTTTGTCAAGGTAGAGGTGAATGGGGATCTTCTTGCTGAGATGGGCTACTGCACAACCCACTCCCGTCTCTATGGCCAGAATAGATATCCCGCTTGGATGGGGGTGCCTGGGTCACTAAGTGAAGAGCCAAGTAGGTGGATAGAGGGTCGATGGCCCTTTCAAATATTTATTGAATGCTTTCAGGCATTGTTCTGGGTGCTTTTGCCCATCCAGTGTTCACAATACTGTTATAAGGTAAGCACTATTACAACCTCTATGTAGAAAAGGAAACTGAGGCATAGAATATAAGTAACCTATTTAAGTTCACACAGATGTAAAGATTGGAAGCAGGATTTAAAAACAAGTTGTCTGGGGCACCTGGGTGGCTCAGTTGGTTAAGCGACTGCCTTCGGCTCGGGTCATGATCCTGGAGTCCCGGGATCGAGACCCGCATCGGGCTCCCTGCTCAGCGGGGAGTCTGCTTCTCCTTCTGACCCTCCCCCCTCTCATGCTCTCTGTATCTCATTCTCTCTCTCAAATAAATAAATAAAATCTTTAAAAAAAAAACAAACAAACAAACAAACAAAAAAAAACAAGTTGTCTGGTTCCTACATTTGCACTTTCAACATTCACAGTGTTATACCTTTCCAACAGGGTAAGTAGTGCAAACAAGAAAAGGCCAGTCTGAGCTGCCAAGCCAAGTGACCACATGGTAATAGTTCTTGCCTAATGTAGAAGTTGTGAAGACTAATTATGTTCGTTCATGTTAAATGCTTAGCTTAGTGCCTGGTACAGAATATTATTCATGGTTAACATTAATTGAGAGCATGCTACATGCCTTCAAGAAGGAACAAGTCATTTAGAAACAACAATGATGACGATGAGATACAAGTACAAAGGAGATGAAGCCTGAAGCAAGGCCTTAAGTGTGGGTTTAGGCATTTCCTTCATTTACATAGTGCCTTCGACCTTGACTGATAGTGGATGGAGTCAGGAGGTGGGAGGTTAAGGAAAGAGATATGGGATTTAAAAGGATAAATGACTTGTCTTTCTTTCATGCTGTGGTACATGAAAACTGGGTGTTATGCCTAAACAAAACTTGAGCCCAACCACTGGCTCTGCCTTGGGCCATCCATGCCCACCCTCCTCTGAGGCTGGTGAGCCCTATCAGAGCAGTGACTGGTCAAGTCCAATAGGACCCACTGTTTCATTCACCAGAAATTCAAGGAAAACAACTACAAGCCAAACATCTTCAAGGATCCTCACAAAGACATATGCTTTGCCCTAAAGGTATTCATTATCTAAGAGTGAAAATAAAGCATGCTTATAATTATCCAAGAATGTGGGACTGAGATCTGAGGAATACATGTAGATACAACTAATGTGTATCCTCCAGCAATAGTGACCAAGATCTTTTTCATAAATTTTTATCTGGGGATTTGGATCAGATAAAAAATAGAGGAAATGGAGGTTTTGGGAAGTTGTCAGTGAGGTGGTTAGGACATAGGTATAGAGGATGCTTGCTTAGCATCTGTGTTAGATTGATTGCATTATCATTATCAGCATTATTCACTTCCTTCCTTCTTCCTATTCCGGTGGATTACACCTGGCTGCCTCACTGAATTTGCATTGAACATGTGATGGGTTTCGACCAAAAGAATGTGAACAGATGTAAGGCAAGCAGTGCTCTTGTGAGTTGTCATGAGAAGAATATGCTTGTGGTAGCCACTGGTCCATGGAGAGATGTGGAGCAGATGTGAACCTGATCTGTGACCTGGAGGCAACACCAACCAGTCTGCCACCTGAGATAATGCCATTCTAGTAGACTCATGGAACCACAAACAAAAAAAATAAATGTTTGTTGGAGTTTACTGTGTGGATGTTGGAGTTTGGAATGTTTGCTATTCACATGATTGAAGCAAGGCAAAGCAAAACAAAACAAAACAAAAACCCAGTACAGTAACCATTCTTTCTTCTAACAGTCTTGGTAGGAGAGGAAACTCAGGTACCCAGTGCTCACTTTTGAAGCTGAGTAAGACCATATTCCATCTTTCTTGTCTCCTATGTAGGTTTATTTAGGAGATGAGGGAGGCTACATATGACCCAAGATTAGACAATCATATGGTCTTTCATAGGACTTTAAACCTTGAGCCAATGACTCAAGAAAACAGCAACTCTAGGTCTTACATGATAAAGGTGGTATTGTGACAAGGGTTTTCCAAACAGGAGACTATTGCTGTGCCTCTTGCTTCCTGTTCTCTGTTGCTCTCTTGGCACCTACCTCCTCCAAAATTCAACCAGCCACTCATTCTTTGAAGCCTCAGTATTTTCCTAATATATTCCCCATTACCTAAATAAGCCAGTCAGCATCTAATGCTTGTAACCAATACCTCTAACTCACTAATACTAATTTTGCAAATGCTGCCTCAGAACGTGACTTAGTAATGGAAATAGCCTCAGTCACATTAGAGTCCTTTCGGGTGCTATTATTAATATACCATATTGAGAGCTGCATGTCTGTGCCACTTAAGGTTCCTCCCATATCCCCTACATTAGACAGGTATTTGTGATGAGAAACTACCCTGGCTTTTAGTTCTACTAAAGTGCATCAATAAGACTTTTGAAGCCATAGGGATCTTTGAATTTCCTATGGTGTGAGATAAGGCTCTTGCTCATTACTCTAAGAATAGCCCAGCTCCCAAAGCCATTCAGAAATCCACAGAGGGAAATCTGGCCTGCAGGCCTTGCAATAAACTCTTATTAACACTATCAAAAGTAATCTGCTTTTGTCTTGACCTCACTTTAGATTCTCAGCAGGTATAATGGGCAGATTTGTAGAGTTTCCTTTTCCCTTTTAAAAGACTAGATAAATGTACCTTTTCTCTCATCAGATTATAAAAGTCCAATGTAAATGGAAAGTTCATTGCTTTCTTTGATAACAGACGTAATCTTCCCAATTGATGCCCCTCTGTCAGAAGACACACAAGATAGCCCTGGAGATTGTTTTCCATTAAAGCAGGCTAAGAATAAGTTTAATTTTCCACACCATGCACTTTAACCTTTCTCAGACTGATGCAGTGAGAAAGTGTTTTGTATCAACTTTCAGTGTAGGGAAGATGTCTGCTTTCTGTGGCTCCCAGTTCCATTTGGCTGTGTTGGGCACAGGCCGTTTGGTTTCAATTGGCCCCAATGTCTAAGTCTTCTAATTAGATTAATCTCTTTATCATTATTTATTGGAGGGGGGATGGGTTGGGACCATTGAGTGGAGGGGAGAAAGACTGCTAACATCAATGCTGTTTTAGCACTGACTGTTAAAGTCAGCTCAGGCTCAAAGTATAGGTAAAAGTACATAAAAATAACGCTCATTGAATATAGCATTTCACGTATTCAGCTTCTTCTCACATAGTTCTGCGCAGAGTAGGAAGTCTTTGTGTCCCTTTGACATGAGAAAATCAGGGCACGCACAAACATCAGGAAGTTTGACTCTATCCACACAGTAAAACAATACCAGTTACGAGTTGTGTTTTGGATCATCAGACTCTTGGCTCATTCCTCTTCCATTAACTAACAGGATAGATGTAAGTCTAGAAGATAGGGAAAGGGTTTGAAACCTGAAGACCAGAGCTGTGGTTCCAGCTATGCTCCTTGCTGGTTGTTTTGTGTGTGTGTGTGTGTCTCAAGGCTGAGTTATGTTTTCTCATCTGTGAAATAGGAACAATAACAATGCCTGGGTTAAAATGAGGTAATTTTTATGAAAAAAACTTTGTAAAGTGCAAAGTCTAATAAAAAAATTAGTATATTATATATTTATGATAATAATTGATATTTATTGATCACTTACTATGTGCTAGGCATGACACAATTTAGTTTTCTTTTATATTGTGAAATAAAACATACATATAAAAGTTCCTAAAACATCATTATACAGTATAAGAATTAGTTATAAAGGTTTCAGCCATGAATTACCACCAAGTCAAGAATCAGAACGTTGCCTGCAGCCCAGAAATTAGACACCTTCCTCCCTCTTTCTCCCCCAGAGGTTACCACTATTCTATTTAGGCAATCACTTCTGTGCTTCTCTTCATATTTTAATAATTTCTAAATAATATAGTGCAGCTTTGCCTGTTTTTGAGCTTTATGTCAATGAAATCAGAGAGTATGCATTTCCTTTTTTTTTTTTTAATATATAAACGAGGGAGAGAGTGGGGGAGAGAGAGAGAGGTGGTGGGAGGGAGGAGCAGAGGGAGAGGGAAAGAGAATCCCAAGCAGGCTCCATGACCAGCATGGAACCCAACACGGGGCTCAATCTCACAACCCTGAATCATGACCTGAGCAGAAATCAAGAGTTGGACGCTTAACCAACTGAGCCACCCAGGTGCCCCTTTTGCATTTGCTTTCTTTTGTCAGTATCATGTTTTAAAGTTTCATGCATCTCATTCTATATAACTGTAGTCATTCATTTTCATTACTGTATAGTACTCTACTGTTAGAAAATAATGATTTACCTGAACCTTGTACCATTGGTAAGTGTTTAGGTTGTTTCTAGACTTTTGCTCTTAAGAAATGTATACCTATGGACAAGCACACATATTTTACACATATCTATGTTGTTTTCTAGGTTATGTACTTAATAGTAGAATTACTGACTCACAGCATTTTTTATATGACTCTAGTGCATACTGCCCAACTGCTTTTTTTTTTTGAAGTGGATACTCTGATTTACACTTCCACTAGCAACATAGGAGATTTTGCATTGTTCTATACCCTCTCCAACATTCAATATTGTATTATGTTTACATACTAACTAGTCTAGTGTGCATATAGTGGTATCTCACTGAAGAGTTTATATGCATTTTTCTGATTACTAATGAGGTCATACCTGTTTATAAATTTATTTATCCTTTTTTTTTTCAATATTTGTTCAGAGCTATTGCCTATTTTTTTGGGTTATCTCTCTTTTCCTCACTGATTTATAGGACTTTTTTCTTATATAACCTGGACATAAGCTCTTTGTTATACATGTATCAAATATCTTTTCCCGCTACACGCCTTGCCTTTTCATCTCTTGATGGAGTCTTTTGATGAAAACAAGTTCTTAACTTTAATGTTGTCTAACTTATTAATCATTTCCTCTATGCTTAGAGCTTTTTGTATCTTGTATGAAAGATCTCTCTGAGGTTGTAAAGACATTCTTTTATGTTATTTTCTGTAAGCTGGCAGTTAGAGTGGAGCTGCCAGTTTACCATCAAGGAGCTGGAGCTACATGAGGAGGGAGCAGAAAGGAGATGTGGATTTCAGGCTGGTGACAACCATTTATCATAGGAGGCTTAAAAGGGCCTGTACACGAGGCCAAGCGCACAGAAAGGAGGGTAGATGCAATAGGCTAGTCTTGGCACAAGATCTGTGGTTGGTCATGGAAGATAACAAGTGTTTTCTTTTAGGTCTATGTCAGGCACATACACACTCCAAAAACCATAAAGAAGCTTTGTTTTTTGTTTTGGTCAATTCTGATCCAATTTTTCATAAAAGAAAAATTTCTAGAGAGGAGAAGGATAAATAGAGATACAAGATTTTTGGTTTTATACAAAATTTCTCCTCCTTTAACATGGAAAACTCACAATTCAGGTAAAATTTAAGACATGGAAGAAATTATGAAGTTAAGGTTAGACTGTGTTTTTTTTTATTATTATTTTAAGACCAGCGATTATCAACTTTGTGGAAGTTGTTTCAGTTTATAGCCTCCTTTTCTCCTTGTTTCTCACCTCTCTAAACTACATACTTTATTTGTATTTTATAGAATCTTAGATTTGGCAGATCTCAAATCCAAACTTTTTATTTTTCAGATGAGGATACCAAGACTTGCATATATGGTCACAGAGCTATTTAGTGAATCAACCAAACCAGGTTTCTGACTCTCCATACTTTGTTTCTCAAAATGCTATGGAGTACATTTTTTAAAATAAAATTAAATTGCTTGGAGAAATTTCTGACAACCTGAGACACCATTAGTGATAACTCGAGACATCTGTATTTGTTGCAAAGTGATAGAAAAGTCCATCAAAGTGTGTCCAACTTTCCAACTCTTGTCTTATATAAAATCTTAGATATTTGAATCAATAAGAAAAGTTAAGTAACAACTTTTTTAAAATATGCAAAAAACTTGAATAGACATTTTACAAAAGAGGATACCCAAGTGGCCAATAAACGTGTGTAAAGGTGGTCAACTTCATTCATCATTTGGAAGATACAAATTAAACCATAATGTGGTACAACTACACACACCCACCAGAATGCCAAAAAAAAGTAAGACAAAAAAAAATTACAGATAATACAAAGTGTTGATGAGGATGTGGAACAACTGGAACCCTTACACTGTGATGATGATAGCATAAAATGATCCAACCACTTTGGGAAACTGGCAGTCTACTGAAGTTGAATATATAGATATTTTATGATCCAGCAATTCCACTGCTAGATATATGCCCAAGAGAACACATATGTACACAAAAGACATGTATTTTTCATAGTATAACTTTCCATAAAAACCTCACTTTGGAACCTTCCCAAATGCTCTTCAACAATAGAAGAGATAAATGAATTATGGCGTATTTATACAATGGAGCACTACCCCATAATGAGAAAATATTAACTACTACGACATTGAAGCAGTATGAATAAATCTCACATAATAATTAAGAAATGAAGACAGACAAAAGAGAGTACATCATGTATGATTTCATTCATACAAGATTAAAAAACAAATTT
Organism: Halichoerus grypus; assembly: GCF_964656455.1. NCBI lineage: Eukaryota > Metazoa > Chordata > Mammalia > Carnivora > Phocidae > Halichoerus > Halichoerus grypus. Next base: position 101,410,522 of record NC_135721.1, read on the forward strand.
ATGCTGCTAAAAGTCAGGGTAGTGGTTACCTTTGGGAGGATAATGATGGGCAAGTGGAATTCTGATAAAGTTCTCTTACTTGATCTGGGTCTTATACAGGTGTGTTTAGTTTGTGAAAATTGACTAAGCCGTGCATTCATGTGTATGTTTATTTATTCTTCCTTTGTGCTATACTTCAATAAGATGTTCAAGAAAATCTTAACTTTCAGCCAAGTTTCAGGGCCAGAGGTCTTAAGGAAAATAACACTATCATCCTCATGACAATCTGAATACATTTTCTATTTACACAATGCTCCTTCCACTTAGCCTGGCATCTGCTGCACATCTGTATCCCCCATGGCACATAGTAAGTTAAACAACCCAGATGCTGAAGAAAAATCATAGCAGTGGGAGACTGAATTTAAGATGAATAGATTGGGGAGGGAAAGATAAGTTTTCAATTGACATCAGGAATAAATAAAAGGGTCAATAGGGAAACAAGAAAAGAGAAAATGATCATTTTTGGCAGGAGTGAAGGCAGATTTTGCAGTAGAGTCTGGCAGATCCTGAGTGGGCAAATGGAGTACAAAAATGAGCAATGGTTATGACCAATGTAGGGGACAAGGCAGGGAATCAGGGAGTTCTCTGTCCCTGATAAAACACATTACTATCACTACCTGACTCTGCCAAGGGAGGTTTGTATTCCTGTCTCAAACAATACTTTTGAAAAATACATAAGCCAAAAAGATAGATGGAGAGAGGGAGTAAGAGAGAGCGCAACTTCGATCTCAAAATATTCTTTTTTCTGTACTAGAATGATCGTGGGGACTTGCTTTGATAGCAAGAAAAGAAAAGTGACTTTGAGCACTCACAGCATGCAAGGAACATCCATAGGTATCATAACAGTTAATCCTCATAGCGGCCTATGAAGAGGTGAGGGCTATTCTCATTTATGTTTAAGACTTGAGGCTGAGAGAGTTGAGACACTAGTCCACTGGCCCGTTAGTAGTTGAAGACAGAGCCTAGCTTTGAGCCCATGTCAATCTGACTAAAACTACTTGCTCTGACTGTGGAATCAAGCACCCTCCTATGAAAATTGCTCTCGGTCTCCCATTCTGCATTGTGCTTTGGGAAAGAAGACAATTCTCGAAAGAGACAACTGGCCTGTGATGTCTGGTTAGCATGTCTTTCCAGGGAATCCACAAGGCAGGCTGTGATAGTATTGATACAAAAAGAGGTGGGCACACCAAATCCTAAACATCATGGTGGAGGGCTATAATGTGTCCCCATTACACTGTGGACTGACTGTCTTAGGAAAAATCCCTTTCCCCTTATGTGGGACCTGAGCCTAAGCCTAGCCACAGGCTGAGAAAGGTGGGTATATGTTTATATGATGTGATTTTGGTTGTGCCACAAATCCCCAAAGGAACCCCCAATTCTTCTGTGTTTGTTCCAATTCCCACCTCAGCTGCCTCTGCATTAAAGCATCACCCTCCAAGGGTAAGTTGTGACTTGGAGAGGAATCCCAGCCATTTATCACAAAAGCATCAATTGTTTCATTGGGAGAACCCTTTGCCATTTTGTCTGGGACCCCAAAGAAGGCAATTTTGATGGAGGGGAATGGGAGAGTTAGTGCTGCTGATCTGAGGTTTGTCTCACTGCATTAGGCAGTGGGGTTTGGGGTGCTCACCTATGTACCTATTAGGCATAGGTGTAGGAAAGGGAGGGCTGATGGCTGTACTTGGGAATGAGAGTGGAGGGGAGGGGGAGAAGCCATACACACACACACACATGCACACACTTTGCCCCACAAGCATTCTGTGTGTAAAGTATTTTAATGGAGTCATATATTCTGTATTTGAACTTCACTTCTCTTACTTGTCAGTGTATGAGTGTATGATCTGAGCCAAGTTACTTAACTTTTCTGAGTCTCATTGACCTCATCTGGAAATCCCCGTAGGAAAGATTAAATGAAAGAAAAATCCACCCACCACTTCCGATGCTGTGAACAAGTGTCTGGTCCAAGGCCCTGTGGATATATCCAAGGTGACACTGCAGAGCCAGGAACTCAGCCCAGGGAGGGTGAATGGACCAGAGAGAAGGAAAAGGAAGCATAGAGGAAGTCATATGGATGAGGATTTCAATATCATACTAGAATTATGTAATAAGTAAGACTTTATGATGACAAAAGAGGCTGTTTTGTGAAAGAATGAGCCCTTTATTGGTGGAAGAATCATACAGAGGTGACAGAGACACCTGTCCAGCACATTGAAGACTGGATTCCTGCACAAGTGGAGATTATTTTGAGTCGGCATCTCACAAATGAGGCAGATTCTGGGGTCACTCTTCTTTTAAGCATCAATCATGTGGTTGCTTTATTGCTCCATGACTGACTTCTGGTTTGAGTGTGTAGTAGACACTGGTTGGTGTCCTAACTGGCATTGATTCTGTCTCTTTCTTCTTAACTTTATCCAAATTTTCATTTGAGGAACTGCTTCTCTCATTGGGTAGTTGTAGCAGATGTTGTCAATTCTCCACTGTCATCATCCATAGTATGTACTCTAGGTTCTGGCTTCTTTTGCTCAACATTGCATTTGGCCTGACTTCTGTCAGTTCCTGCATTTCTTGTTCTGAAAATTTTCTTTGACTTCTAGAGCTTTCTTTGAAACACAAGCAACTATAGAGAACTAATGTCTTCTAGGACCAGTCCTCACCTAATGATAGACAGAAATGGGTGTATAAACACACTAGCTCCCTTGCCAGTCATCCCCTCCCTCTCTTCCTCTTTACTCCTCTACTGGTGTTTTCCAGAATTGCCTCCAAGCATTTAAGTCTTTATTTTCAGGATATGTTTCTAGGGGAACCCAAAGTAAGACAGTAACAGTCCTAAGGTTTGCATGGAATTAATCCCAGTTTCTGTTCCAAAGGTATCCTCTGGATGGCATAAGCAAATGAGCATGATCTCACACCCTCTGTCCTCAGCAATTGATTTACAGGTGGACAGTAACCAAGACCTACATAAATCAACATATGGCTTCCATGATTTGTTTAGGTTTGTCCAGTTGGCAGGGCATGGATTCTTACTTGTCCATTTCTGTGTCTGTAGTTCTTACAACAGGCCCTCTGTCAATGCTGGGCCCTAATTCATGCTAATGTAATAACGACCAATAGATCTACGTTATCACCCCTTTCAGGAAGAATTATACCTTAAAATAAGGAGAAATGATTTACCCATGAAGTTATATCCCTACCCATGGGATCCTGGCAATGTAGCAGTGACTGGAGAAACTGATTTGAATAAGAAAGCCTATTCTTTCAACAGCATAGATTAATTTTGTCTACTTATGTAGTTATGTTGTTTACACAAATGGAATCATATAGGTCATATACTTTGTTCAGGCTTCTTTAGTTCAACATGATGTCTGAGAGTATTCATAGTATGGTCAGTAGCAATGATTTATACAGTCTCCTTGTTGTATAGTATCCCATCACATGGGTATACACAATGTATCTCTCCATCCTACTTTTTAGGAGCATTTGTGTTCTTTCCAGTTTGGAGTTATTATGAACAGTGCTTCTATAAACATTCTAGTACGTGTCCTTTGGTACTCCTAAGGATGCAGTTTTCTTGAGTATCTCCCCCTGAGTGGAATTGCTTAATCTTAGGGTATGCACATGTTCTGTGTTAGCAGACATCCCTAATAGTTTTCCAAATTTGTTGTATTGTGCTTTATATTTTTAAAAAGTCTGATTTAATTCTCAACATTTAAAAACCAATTTCCCATAAGAGGATCTGACAAACCAAAGGTCGCATTGCCTAATGAAATCAGATTGGCTGGAGCTAGTTCTAGCCACCCTCTTTAGACAGGGAACTTACCACAGTCCGCAAGCATTTGCTTCACTCACTGACAATACTTTCCTGACTCCTGCTTCTGGGTTTTCTTTTCCTTCATTTGTGACTAAAGAAACATCACAAATGAATGTAAGGGCCCCGCAACTACTCATTCTGAGATTTCTAGAACCTGGCTAACCTATTTCTTTGGTTTGAGTTTCATCAGGAAAAGCAGACCCTGAGATGAGGATGGGAGTGCAGATATTTCATTTGGGGCATGATCCTAAGAAACAAAATTGGGGAATAAGGAAGGGAGACAGGGAAAGAAAAGAGGACAATGAAGTGTGATATCAAGGGTGGGCATCTGGAGCTCAGTCCTACCAGGGAACCTGAGAGCCAATGTGGAACGCACTTTAGAGGTCTGCCATTTGTGTGGAGAAGGACAGGCTTCATTCATTGCTTGAGGACTGCTGGGGGTAGGCAGGGTTCACTCCCCAGAACTTCTGGCCTGCTGTACTTGCATGCAAGGTGGGCTCTGGAGATCTGAGAATTTCTCAGGCAAACAGAAGCAGATGCTGGCAGTTGGAAGCCAAGCACTAGAATGATAAGACAAGGTCATTACAAGTAAGGCACCAACAGTGGCTGCCACCTTGCTATATTCATGTTTACTCCCAGGTCTCCAGTCCCTAAAAACCCTATGCACTAGAACCCTGGTTCCTATAGCCTCACTACATAGAGCTGTCAGTGTGTTGCTTTTCATCAATGAACGTGAAGTCTCTACTCCCATTTCAGAAGGTCCATCTACTCTCCTCCACCACCATCCCCTTCCCAAGTGTGTCCAGATAACTGCACATTTATGTCAGTCCTATTCATATTACAAACCAGAGTCTCTGCACAGGGAGCCTTTCACTGCTCGTGTCTTTCCCATCCAGGCACAGAAACATTTCCTTCACTTCTGTGCAAGCACATTTAGAAGAGTTTTAATAATGCATTTGCCAAGATAGATTCATCTTCTCCTTGCATGTCCTGCAATTTTCAATCAAGTAGAACAATTAAATTGTTGTGCATCCCCCTAAACTGCACTTAGAGTTGACTGGAGATGGGAAATCTGTGTGGCGATGAAGTAGAAATCCTTCTTCTTTTTATTGCGCTTCAATTTTCAATTTATATTCCAAGGTGATTTTATTTAAAAAGAATTATTAGATTCCTCGAAGAGAATAGGATCTGTGTGAATAAGAGACCTATGCATTTATCAAATTTTGCATTAATATCATATAGACTGCAATGCCAAAAACAGTGGCAAACCGTCCCTTTGACAAAGGGATTTTTGCAGAAGGAGGGAAAATCCAGCATATCATTTAGGAAAAAGAAAATTCTCAGCCATCTTCAGACTTGAGTGTGAGTCCCCAACTACAATAATTTGTGGAGGGATACGGTCAATGCCAAATCACTTTCCATTTTCATCAAAACAGCCAAGGTCTAAAAACAAAACCTCAAAAATAGCTAAAGCAATTAGAAAAAGAGTATTGGCCACAATTCCCATGTTAGCTGATTAAAAAAAAACTCATTTGAAAGTGACAAAGGATTAAAAGATATAAAACCAAACCAAAGCAACAACCAAAGAAACCTTGTGAAAATTCCACATGGCTAACATGTGCAATGGGAGATTTTGATCTCAAAGTACTAAATTCCTGACTGGAGAAAACTTAATTGAACCTCACACATTAAAGAATCACTTTCAGTTAGTACTAGATATTTGTGCATGCACACACACACACACACACACACACACACAGACCACACCCAGTTGGTTCTTGTCACAGTGGTTATATTCTATAAAGTCACCATGGACACTGAATTAGCAAATATCGAACTGTTGGTACTAGAGGAAAGATGGGGTAAGTTCCCACATGCCTCTGATCACATTTTGGTCAACCCAAATGCCATTCGTGTTATATAGGTTGGTTTGCCAATATTCTTATAAAACAAGCCAGTCTCATCACTGTTGAAAACACTCTTCCACTTAATCCTTCTCCTGTATAACACTGAGAGAAAATTTTAAAAAAATTCTTTCATAGCTTCTTGATCTGCAGAACCTGCAAGTTTAACATTTTTCAGGCCATATTGCTTTTTGAAACATGCAACCCAGCCCTCCCTAGATGAGAATGGTGTGACATTTATTGACCCTACGTAACATGACCATGAATTGCCTTGGCTTCAGCCTCACATCTATGCCATCCAGTAAACATTTTTTATCAGTTGTCATCTCACATGTCCACAAGTTTAGCTACCTTTTCATCTCCACTAGAGGTGATATTCTAGAACCTTGTAGTGTGGCCTCCCATACAGTTTAGTGAATTTTCTCTTTTTTCATGGAAGTGCCATGTTATTGATTGATGAGCATTGAACTCACAGCCAACAGCACTATAACTCCTACCTGAACAAAGCTTCTCCAACACACGTACTTTCTCTGTGAGGCACAGTACAGCCTTTCTGCACTCAGAAACACTAGACGGCACATGAGTGCTATGTTGGAGACTGATTCAAACTGCAAAATCACCAACAAAAAGCACAAAACGTGAAATACGTGGCCCTAAGTAGACCATGGAAGGGACACTTGTTTGCAGAATGAGAGCTGAGACAAAGCAGAACCCTGTCTTGTTTAAACTCAGATGGAAATGTGCACATCCAGTGGCTCAAATTTTTCACCACTCTGCACATGTCTGTTATTGACTGTGGAGGTTCTGGGGTATGGATTTTGGAGTTACAAGTAAATTTTAGTGAGGAGGTGAATTTTCAAATATGTAATCCATGAATAATGAAAATCAGCCATGTATTCTTGTTACTTCATGCTTCGTATGTCAGCTCTGGGTAATTCAAATAGAAATTCCATCAGTATTTTTCATGCTTTCACAGGGCAAGGATGATATATTTTGGAGCATACGTATATACATTTTTGGTATTTTCCCCCTCCCCCTAGTTTTCTCCATGCTGGAATTCTCTCACCTTCCCTGATTTATAGAAAAGGTTTTTCTTCTAATCCTTAAGTTCTATATCCTAAGTGATCTCTTGGGAGTACATCAATATGTTTTGAATCCTGCTTTAGTTATGTGACCTTTGGCAAATTATTTAACCTCAAGGAAATTTATTTCCTTATGCTAAATTGATATAATAATACTTTTTTTCCTAACTCTAACAATTAAATAAGAAATATAAAATATTTGCATATTATTCATTAGGTGGCACTTCCTTTTCTATGCCCTGATTTGAATGGAGAAACATACAAAGTAGTGGCTAAAGACTGGATTTGGAAGTCACTTGCCTTGTTCAAATTCCGGCTCCACCAGTTACCCACTGTGAAAGTGTGGAAACAAGAGTAGAGATGAAGCCTCCTCCAGCCTGGATCCTTGAGTGACCATGTGGAGCAGAACCCCCACTGACCCGCACCATGACAGGAGTGTGGAAGGAACCCATGTTATGCCCTGGAAATACTACATGGCTTAATTCTGCAATGGCAGACTTGTACCTCAGAATAAATTCAGAGATTTAGGGACTAATTTATTTCTGTATGTAACCAACTCTGGCCTGACAAATACTCACAAGGCCCACAGATCTGTGACATTCCTTGGGGGCAAACTATTACTATAATTATACAGTTAAGTATATGGATGGTGAGTTTATGAGAGCTTAGAAAAGAATATGATGATCTCAAAAGACCCAGGTGTGATTCTTTTATATGTGTACATGTGTTTGGGGTAGGGGTGTGGTGCAGCCAAAGAGGAGGTGCCCAAAGAGGAATTAAAGCTTTAGTAGAAAGAATCTCAAATCACTATTAAAATTATGCCACGTGGTTATATAAGGGAAAATGGAAATGGTAGAGTGACAGAACATTCTAGGTAGAGCAAATTGCATGTAGAACTGTCCAGAAGTGTAAGGAAGCAGGTACTGGCAAGGGCTAGAGCTCCCTATCTTTACTAGGAAGTCATTGAAGACTTTAGAGTAGGGGAATGATAGGAGCTGAATCAGGCTCTAGATAGATTACTCAATCATCAGCATTAATCACTGATTGAAGTAGAGGGTTGTTGTAAATAAGGAGAGCAGTGGGAAGCTCTTCTCATTTTATCTCCATGCAGAGTCAAAGTGTCTACCCCAGAATGAGGGAAGAGATGGCTCTCAGAGGCATTGAAAAAATAAGGCATTATATATGGTGAGTGTATCTGTCAGCTATAACCATAATAATGCTGCAAAACAGCAATAACAAAACAAACCATCAAAAACTCAGCTTATAGACACAACATTTTCTCACTCATGAAGCTGCCAGTTATTTAAAGCTTGGCTGATCTTTGCTGGATTCAGCAGGGCTTGGCTCCAGGCTGCAGGCCAAACTCAAGCCAATTCCACTTGTCTTATTCTGATGCCTAGGGGTAGTGGCTACCCAGAATATGTTCTTTTCATAACAATGGTACAAGTGCAAGAGGTTAAACCCAACTATGAGCATATGGTAAGCCTTTGCTCACATCACAAGTACTGACATCCCACTGGACATAGCAATCCACATGAACAAACCCAAAGTCGAGGGGTAGGTGTATTAGTTGGGGTTCTCCAGAACTAATAGGATATTTACTTACTCACTATAAGGAATTGGCTCACATGATTATAAAGGCTGACAATTCCCAAATTCTGCAGTCAGCAAGCTGGAGACCCACAGGAGCTGATGGTATAGTTCTACTCCAGAAGCCAGCAGGACCCAGAAAAAGCTGATATTCCAGCTCAAGTTTGAGGGCAGGAAAGAACTGATGTCCCAGATCAATTCAGTCAGGTAGAAGCAGTTCCCTCTTCTTTGCAGAAGGGTTGGCCTTTATGTTTTATTCAGGCTTTTAACTGACAGGATGAAATCCATCCACATCTGGGAAGGCAATCTGCTTTACTCATTCTACTGATTTAAATGGTAATCTCATCCAAAATACTGTCATAGACACACCAGAATATTTGATCAAATATCTGGGCACACTATGTCCCAGTCAAAATGACAAATAAAATTACCCATCACCGTGAGGAAGTACACTCTGCAGACTGTGAGGGCACATGGGGTATAACATTAAGATCAACTGTCGAATTTGTGGCAGTGGGTTTAAAAGAAAGTGAAATCAAATGAACCCCAAGATTTTGAACCTGATTAACGGGAAAACTGTCCATCTTCTGTTTCATTATTCGGCCAGAGAATGTGTAGTTAAAGATCATGCATCCGAGTCCTGTTGTAGCTGGAGAATAAATGGGTCAAATGCATCTCCTGTCAATGCAAAAAGATGTACGAGCTTCAGGAAATGTCTTCAGACCTTCTCAAACCTTCTCATTCTTCATTTAGCTGCCTCCCTTTGAAGACTGTCATTGTCTCATCCTCTAGCTTTATACTTACCTTACAAGCTATGAGCCTATTGGCAAATTATCAACCTCAAATTATCTGTTTCTTGACCTGTAAAATGGGAATAATGACTCTATCTACTTCATATTAAAATAGGTATAATAGGTAAAGCACTTAGGGCATTATTGGGCACTGAGTAAGTGCTCCACACACATTATCTGTTTTATCATTAGCTCACTTAATCCTCACAACACCTCTATCATGTAGACATATTTTATAATCTCCATATTATAGATGAAGAACCCAAAACAAAGTAAGTAACTTTTCCAGGATTATACAACTGGTGAGAGAAGTCTAAATCCATATGACCACCACTTCCACACCCAACTTCTTCTCAAAGAATAATTGCTTTTATCATCCAACAGAACTAATTCCAGACCATTCTCCGTGTATTTATATTCATATTCACAAATGTATAATATTGTTGTGTATACATGTGCAAGTTCTCTTTTATAAAATGCTATCATATTATATCCATATTTTGTTTTGTTACTTGTTTTATTCAACTTAACACTATATTTTGGAAGTCTTCTAACGTCAACAGTATAAATCCATCTTATATAAAGTGGCAAATAATTCAAGAACCTAAATATACCGTATTATCTAGCCCTTTCACTATTGGTAAATATGAAGTTTCTTTCCAATTCTCTGCTGTTACAAGCAATGCTGTACTGGCCACCCTAGTACAGTCCTCTTGGTGTGCATGGATGAGCATTTCTCTAGGCAAGATACTGAGAAATATACTTGCTGGGCCATAGAATGTGTGCCCTTACAATTTCAGTAGATATCAGCAAACTGCTCTCCAGTGGACTTATATCAGTTCACGCTTCCATCGGCCACGAGAGGGGTTTGTTTTTCTGGCATCAGGAATGCAGCAAATGCTAGGGTTAAAATGGCAAGGTCTGGTGGGGGAGAGGAAAGTCCCCCAGAACCACAGGAGACTCAACACAAGCGTCTGCTCTTCTAGTGTTTTCATTGGGCCTCCTGGATTCATTTTAGTTTCTAATTTCCAAGTATTTCTAGGGGGAAAATGACACAGAAGAAATTATTTTCTTTTATAAGGGGCAGAACATTTTCTCCCCATTTTTCTGTGCTCAGGAGGCTCCTAAAATCTCACTTCTTTTTTAGGAAATAGACTGGGATCTTTTGTGTAGAGCAGAAAGAACAGTATTTTTCTCCCATCACCTATCTAGCCTGGTATACCCAGCTGGCACTATTGTAAAACCCTTCTTAGGGGCCACACCCTGTCCTGACTCTCAGTTATATTTACAGGTACAACTCCACACAACTAATTTCAGTTCACTAAGGAAGTCTGGGTGACTCAAGAACATAAAAAGAGTCTTCCCCAGTGGCCAAAAGAGCAAACAATTTATCATGAGGGAATTGATAGCAGTCTTTGTAGCTATCTACAAAGTAGATAGTCAGCAGACAATTAGGAAAACGCTCTTTTTCTGACAATTTAGAAAGTTCAGTCTTTGGAAACTGGACAGCAAAGCTTGGTTCTAACCTAGTAACCAAAGCTATATAATTAATTAGTTCTTGCAGGTTTCAGGCAGAAAATGGCGTTGCTGTGTTACAGTAATAATCCCGGTTGTCGCTGAGTTATCAGCAAACTGCAGCTCCTCTCTCAGGGGAACAAACCCTGTAATTTAACAAATCACTGTATTTTGGGTTTTGACATTGCACATGCTTTTCAATTTCCATCTGTTCCTTTGGTTCATTAGTATTTTATTGTTGCTACAGTCAGAAGCATTTTAATAGTTTTCTCCCTCTAAAATAACACATCATCAACTATCTTCTGTCATCCCTTTGGACACCTAAAAATGGCATGTCCATTCCAATTTTAAATTGCTTTTAGGAAGTATTATTTTGGGCATTTTCCCAAAAGTCCAAGATGGCTGCCTTTGGCTATGAACTAAAATAATAACTTTGTGTATGAAAACAAATATTCAAAGTCTACTTCAAACACAGACTTTTAGAATAAAATAATGTCCTTTCATATTCTTTAGCTATATCTTTATTAGATCAGAACAAGGTCAAAAAACTCAGTGTGTACACACAATTTTCACATACACACCCCATGCTTTCCCCCCAAAGATACACATAGACACACACAAACATCAAATATGTACACCTATCCATACTCCATGTACACACACCAAAAGTCTTCCCAGAACAAATCACACATGTACCCTGCACTAACACACATACTTCAATGCATGCATGTACTACACAGACACAATCACATACACACTACATATATACATACAACCTCAGATACCCACTCATATACACACTGTAATCACACACATTCCTCAAACACATATACATGAATACACACATTCTATATATACACATGCATGTGCACACACACACATTCAATACACACATGATCCACATATACACAAACCACAAACACACACATATATGACTACCCTGTGGTGTGAGGATAAATAAAAATATTAACTCACCAAAAAGAGCAGTGAAAAAAATTATAAATAAACACAAGTAAAAGTGTACCCTAAGAATATATACTGGGAAATATTTTGGAATGACATTTAAGATTATTTATTTATTTAAGAAATTTTAATAACTTCCAGAAAGTCAGGTTTTTGGAGCCAAATGGTGGTTTTCCTTTGTTGGTCATGTCCTGTCTGTGCACACTCAGACCAATTCCTCTTCAATTGATATGAAAGGTCAAGGCCAAAGTTTCAAGAATAAAATTGGAGTACTACACACACACACGCACGCACGCACACATTTGTAATATCCATGGTGGTAGAGGGCAGTATTGGTTCCAGAATGTATTGGGGATATACCATGTGTTATGAAAAGAAAGAGATCTCTCTGAGCATCACTGGGGATGATGAGACAGTCCTGCTTGAAAATGCCCTTGAGAATGGACAGCCCTATTATTCTCAGGCTCCCCTTTGTTCTATGGTATTTCTGAGTTGTGCTTGATCTCCAGCCTCTAGGAAACCGAGTACTTGGATGGACCAGCACTGCCTGGAATGCTGCTCACAGGGAGACCAAGAGCCCTCACTCCTAGGAGTGGCCACTAGGTCCCTCTAGAGTATGGAGATCAGCTCAGTGCCTGTGAAAGCTCAAGGAAGTATCAATGCACTCTAAGAGAGACCCTTCTCAGCAAGACAAGGTGTCCCCTTGGGATCCCCAGCCATACTCTCACGTCCTGTTATATAACTGTATCTTCCCCAGTGCTACTTTAAGAAAAAGTTCTAAGTGCACTGCAGACTGCTGTCAGAACTGTAAGTGTGAAGGTCAAATGCAGAAGAGGCTTGAACTTGGCAACATCAGACTTCCCAAGTTTTAGGGCCATCTCAAGGTCTGGGGTAGACCTGAGATCTTGCATTTCTAAATAAACTCCCAGGGACTGTGATTCTGCTGGTCAATGGACCACATTTTGGTTAGCAAGGACCTAGAGTCAAGGGTCATCATTAGTGCCTAGACTCTCCTGCCCAGTAGAAATTACCTTTTAGCATGCCACTTAAAGTGGTAATGGTTGAATATGCCCCCATTTTTCTGATAAGTTCCTTACTTTTAAACTGACTTTCTGAAGAAAAAGAAGTGGAGTCAAAAGCAGGATTATTAATGGTGGGGGCAGGGGGATGAGTGAGCTATGTGTGAAGCCAGAGCAAAGGCAGGTGGAGTAACTCACTTAGAATGCCACAGATACACAACGAACATCTTGAAATTCTCTCTTCCCCCATTCTTGAATCACGAATTTGTCTTATTGGAAGCATTTAGTGCAACATAGCCCATCTCTGCTGGGACTCGGCAAAATTTATATCCCATGCTTTCTTCTGGGGTCCACCCTGCTGCCCAATAGAATGAATATCCCACCTGGGCTGTGATCTTATTTATTTCCTTCCCTTTGTGCCAGATTCCTGTGTCCTGGTGCTGGGAACTGGAGCAGCACCATTGCTCACCCATATCCAAAGTTGGCAGCTTACTGACAATGCCGTGTGGCTCAGGACAAGATTTGCATGTTATTCTGCCTGATGATGCAGTGACTTGGTTTCGCTGTAACTGAAACATATGCCTTGTGAGTTTTGTTATGTTTGGAGATTATTAATAACCACACAAAAGTATTTAAGCAGGCATGAGCATCTCATCTTCAGGTAAACATGTTACTTTCAAATCCAAAATCTGCCCCCACATATTCATAAACTCTTCTCGTCGGAATCACTTTTTGTGTTGGGACTGGGCAGACCTCCCACTTTCTAACACATCCTCTCTGAATCTGTCTGGTTTTCTTTCTCCTCATCAAGAATTACTCAAGGAGAGGTGGCAATTACTTGGTCCCAAGAGCGTCTGTTATCAGCAGAGGTAACAGTGAGATGCCTAATCCTCCTTGAACCCCTTCTCTGGGTCTTGAGTGAAAGGTGGAAGATAAGGATGGAAGCTTATTATTTGTGTTTTAAGAAGCAAATGCGACTTCAGACTTCAGAAGCATTGGATTCAGTGTCTCATAACTTGAGAAAGACACTGTTTGGTTACTTTATCGCTTCTGGAAAATAACGTGATGACAAGGGTGTCAGAGCTAAAGGCAACGACAGGAGAGAATAATTAGAAAAATCTCTGAGACCAAGTTTGTTTTTCTGTTATCAGTGTTGGGAGAGGGAGAGCTCGAACTTAGTCTCTGGAATAAAATGTGATATTCAAAATAATACGTGGCATAGATGGGCCCTATATTAGTCACCGTGAAAGCTGAATGAGCAGCTTTATGGAATGAACAAAGCTGGCTTTGCGTCAAGACAGACTTCTTCCTGTCTCTCAGCAGGCTTCTGGAGGTTTCTCCTGCTAGCTGATGGATATACGGCTCAGGGGATGCAAACTGATTCTTTTACTAGATTAAAGTAACCTAAATATTATGTAAAATGATTGTACACATTGTACTCTGTACACAAACATAATTTAAATTTGATTAATTGGTGCTCCTATCAATTACATATGTCTAAAAACGGGAGAGAAAGGAGACATAGCAGTGCCAAGGAATGGGGGAGAAAAAATGGCCTTTCTTCCAAATTACTTTGGCTTTGTTCCAGAGCCAGTGCCCTTAATTCAGCCCCTTATGAGAGGAAAATGACCCTTTATGTGTTTGTTATGAAGTTTCTTTTACAGTACATAAATGGAGGTGTTATTGGCAGAGGGTCCCTACTAATACCAAATAGATGGTGGGAAGAATGGACAACCAAGGTTTTGTTTCTTTAGGGTTTTGAGATTACCCCAGGGGGCTTTGCTGCTGCCAGGCAAATAGCTCTATAGACATTATTAGAGGAGTGGAAGGTACATTTGTGAGAAATGTCAAAGTGATAACCAAAGAAAGGGGAACAGAGTGCATCACTCATTGTGGCAGGGGTGTTCCCAGCAGTACATATATCATTACTATTATGAGAAGATTCCAAGATTTTACCAAGAAGTTACTGTTTATTAATAAATTAAGAGGGAAGTTGGTTGTGCACACCATGAGAACATGGTGATTAGCTTGGACTGGGTACCTCTACCAAGAAAAATGTCACTGCTCTCAAGAGAGAAGGGGCCAGTTGTGGTGGGAGTGGGGCCCAAAAGGGGTGTGTATATTGTCCAGGTCATTTACTCATGGTCTCTCTGCCTGGTCTCTGACTGGCCTGAAAGACTGCCCCCATCACTTGAAGGCATCATTTGGGGTCCTGAATCTGAGGCCGGAGGCCCTGACATCTACTCCCAGCTCAGCTGTGTGTCTACTCCCAGCTCAGCAAGTGCATCTGGCTCTCTGAATTTCTGAACTCAGATTCCTCAATGGTAACATGAGATACAGTACCACTCCTGAGACTTTATATTCTATGACACTATGATTCTCTCCTCTCCCTTATCTAAACTCTCTGGATATCCTGTCTATATGAAAATATAGCCGGATTTTGTCTACCATCTCCATGACTAGCACCTGTTCCAGCTTCCTCATTTATTTCTCACTTGAATTATCCCAGCAGCCCCTGAACTGACCCATCTGCCTTCTCTTCTGCCCCCAACAGTCTGTTCTCCACCCAGCAGACTGGATCATCATATTGAAATCCTACCATACTGTTCCCCCAGTAACCACCCTCCCACCTTTTCTTCCTGTCCTTATAATTCCCCTAGAGCCTTAGGGCCTGATCAGGGTTCGCCTCTCTTATCTCATCTCCTACCATCTACCACTTGATTACTTCCATGCAGCCACATAGAAATAACCAACCTCCTCCCCATTGACCCTCACCCCATCTCTAAGCATCAGCCCTTCCCTGGGGTGTGATTCTCACTCCCTCCCAACCCCACCATACCCCAGATACGAGCATGACTCCCTCTGTCACCTCCTTCAATCCCTACTCAAATGTTATCTCCTTGATAAGGCCTTCCCTGACCATTACATTTCCAAGTGCCTCAGTCCCACAGCACTTGCTAATCTCCTTATTCTGCCCTTTACTTCCCATAGCTCCAAACTTCTAGCATATAATACAATTCACTTATCAACTATGTATTTTCTTTCTCCTTTACCAGAATGAAGGCTTCATGTGGGCGAGGACCTTGGCCAATACATACATGTTTTTTACTGTTGTATCCCCAGTGCCTAAAAGAGTTCCTGGTTCAGAGAGGTGCTCCATAAAAACTTGTTGAATGAAGTAATGAATCCTTGAAACTCTTTTTTTTTTTTTCTTTCTTGTCATGCTTTTGGATGGGTATGATGCTAATAATGGATAGCAGTGAAAGTCCAGGAGGAGAGAATGCCATGTTGGAGGGCTGACAGCACTCAGAAGACTGCATAACTATCCTTAGGTGGAGGAAAGATTTATAATTTAGTATTTGCGGTTTGTCATGCATTTTTTTTTTTTTTTTTGGTCAGGCATGTTATTAGTGTTCTTCCCCATGCCCTGGTGTTTGCTGCCACTCCTGTTTCTGCACCTCTGTCTCAGCCTGAGAGCTTTCTCTGTCCATAGAAGCATGTGTGGGACCCATGTCCCGCATGGGCTCACAGTAACAGGGAGCTAATGCTCCTAGGGGTGTCCTCAAATGATGAGCAAAGGGAGTTGATGGCTACATATGTCCCTTGGGTGGAACCATTCTCATCCATGTTTCCCTGTGTCCAGAGGTCTGCAATCGGTTCAAGCCCCCATTGCCCAAGGGGTAACCTGCTCATAAATGTATGCTTTACTGACTCCCATCCCTTTCCTGACTTACTTCTCCACTCCCCTGTTCTCTCAGGGATCTCCTTCTGATCACCTACTAAATAAACTGCATTCTTATCACAAGACTGCTTCCAGGGGAAGCCAAATGCTCAGAAACACGTAACAAAGACCTTCCTCATCCTTTGTGCGTAGTCAAGGCCTCTGTGCATCAAGATCCCATTTCCCATGCAAGTGAAGCATTGGCTCAGGATGTGGACCAGGTCATCCCTAAAGCTCCTTCCTACAGCATGACCCAAGATTCCAGCTTGTGAAGGGCAGTTTGATGTGAAAGGAATGGTTAAGACCCCAGACTCTGGAGCCAGACTGCCCAGGTTCAAGTCCTGACTCTGACCTGCCCGCTGTATGATCTTGGGCACAGTGCTTTATTTTTCTCTTCCCAGTTTCCTCCTCTGTAAGATGAGTGTGCTAGTAGTGCTTTTCCTTGAGGGCCCCAGAAGGATTAAATACATTCACATTTGCAAAGCCCTCTGACCAGTACTTGGCCCAGAGAAGGCACTACATGATGTTAAATAATGAAATCCCCCCATCTGCCGACAAAGAAACCAGGGCTAAAGGAGGTTAAATTCAAATTCCCGGAACTGGAAAACAACTCTCTGGGACCCAAATACAGTGTGATTTTGTTTTACTTCACTCAATTAGGAAAAAAACCCAACAAATTCAAGTACCCACGTTTTCTTGAGACATATTCTCATAATGAAAATTGGAAGTTTGTGGGTTTTTTTGTATAATTACTACCAGCTAATTAGTGGAAAGGCATAAGCAAGTAAATATGTGCTACGAGTTAATTTGGAACAATATTAGCTTTATATATTTGGATTGCTCCATACACTTCATAAAAGAGCGTCTGGTGGGTAAATACTTCACTTGGAAGATAAATCAATCTCTCTCTCTCTCTCCCCAGTACTATAATCATCCAATATATGAAAAAGGTTTTGTGTGAAGGAAAGCAATGGACTCTGCTAATTCTCCATGGAGCATTGCAGGAAAGGATTTAGGGTAAAATTTGCTGGAAGGAATTCCATCCACATGTAGGGCAGAGATTTTCTGATTAATGTGGAGAGTCAGAGCTGAAGTTGGCTCTCTGTGGGATCTGAGTGACATTTGGAAAACCTCTTTGTCCAAGAACGTCTTCCCTACCGGCTTATATTGGTTCCTAAAGTCCTACTATTGGAGATTTATTCCTTCGGTGAGTTTAGTTCAAACAATTCATTGAATATTGTTCATGAAACAGTGACTGGGTTATATGCTAGGTAAGAACTGGCTGTTTCTAAGACCCCCCACAAAATGCAAATATCTCCAAGCAGGTGACACATTATACTATTGTCAACAATTAACACTTCAGTGGGAATTATCTTGACAGATCCTTTTTCAACTATGACAGCTGCCTGAGTACAAACCTCCCAAGGGAATAAGACATAAATTCTAGTTGTGGATAGGAAGATGGTGGAGAAAGGGGCCAGGGTAGAGGCCATGGCTGTAAAGGAGAGTATTAAACATTTGTTGGGCATGCACCGTGGACCAGGAACTGTGCCTGCTCCTTTCCAACCATTGTGAGGGAACTTGGTCAGCCACTGTGATGGGTTCCCATGGCAAGTTTGAAGGCACAATGGGGCAGGGAAAAGAGAGGAGCATGGTAAAGACCCACTCTGCCTCACTCTGTGGTGTTCTAGCCCGTGGTTGATCCATAATGAGGGAGAATCAATACTTATCTCCCTTGGCTCATTTCTGAGATAGGAGACTAACCCAGAGTATAGCAAGGCAGAAATTCTGCTGTGGCCACATAGAATTCTTAACCAATGTGAATGGAAATTATTCATAGAAATGAAGAAGTTGCAATGAGTGTTCATGGTTGCCAAATTTCTCTCTACCATAAAACATAAGTCCCCTGACACTGGTAGTTTTATAAATATATGGTTGGTTGAGGAGGACATATAGTCGAGTGAAGGCTTATAACCCTTAACATACAGCGATCTGCTTAGAAGAACAAATTGGCATTGAAGTTAAATACTAACAAATTTGACAGAAATAAGAAAATGTCTGTCTTCTTACCACATGCACCCTTATACTTCTTCCTTCCCCCTTTTGTGACCGTTCATTCATCAGGTATTTATTGAACATTTGGTATGTGCCACTTAGCCTACAAAACTCTTAAGCACAGCATGCCTTTAGCATCTGTTCAAGATGCTATTAGATGGAACGTCTGTTTTTCTTTTGTTCAAAAAAGTAAACAGTTTTTCTTCTGATAAAAAACTGATCTGAATCTTGACCAAATACTTAGACCACTTGTCTCTAATAGATAGAAGAAAACATAAACATCATTTGAAACAATATTTAAGTCATATCAACTAAGGTCAAACTATTATCTCCAATTAAACTTTTAATCTTCTCCTAGTTTATTACACTCATGTTATTGCTACAAAGTCCACAAACGATTTCTACAACAGGTAACAGGTCCCTGTCTTGTTGCCCTTGCTCTTTTTTTTTTTCTTTAGCAAGCCACATCCTATCAAGAGTCAGAACTGTAGTCTGCCACTTAGTAGCAATACAGCTTTGGCCAAATTATGTGACCTTTCTGATCTGTGTTTCTTCCTCTGCAAAATGATGATGATAATACATGCCATGCTAGGTTGCTCTGAGAAATACACAAATTAAGTCAGATGATGTATGGACGGTGCCTGGCACAGCTCTGGATACAGGATCCAGGCTTAGCAAATCGTGATTATAATCCCACTGCAAATTTCAGAGGTTCCTTGGAGCTTTGCATTCTTGCTTGCTGCCTGCACCGAGCCCTGGGGCAAGTCCCAATGCCTCAGTGAACCACTTCTCTGACGTCATCTCTTGCTGCTGTGCATGAAGTCTAAGTGCAACTGTTTTACTCGAAGTTCCCTCTGAGTCCCTCTCCTCAGTTTTGGGCTTCCAAATCAGAAGACAAAAACTGAAGAAATCTCTCTTTACCATTTTACCATGGCAACCAGCTGTTTCTAGAGAAGCCTTATTCCCTTTCCCGCTATCAATAGAAAATCTGTAGTTTACAACCTTTCCCCACGCCCCACCCCCCAAGCTGGGTTAGTTTTAGCCATTTGGCTGAATCTTCTCTACTTTTACAAGGAATAATACCTTTTAGACCATAACCCTATTTATATTTTAACATATTCCTGATCTCTGCCTCCCTGTCCACAAGAGAAAAATAAGAAAAAAATACATAAAGGCTTTGCAGCTCACCAGGCTGTTTAAAGAAGCCCATTGTAAATTTCCTCTCACGGTGGACGTTCTCTCCAGCCTCAATTCAGACACTGCACAGATCCCTGACCTGCACAGTGCTGTCCCATGTGCTGTCACACAGAACTCCATGCTTAGAAGGACCCCATTGCTTTATTTAATATTCTGCTGTCACTCCCTTGAGATTCTTCATAATTTTTGAGTAAGGGTCCCTGCGTTTTCATTTTGCACCAAGTCCACAATTCATGTAGCCAGTCCTGCTCCCAGGGCTCTTCTTGCCTTGGGCACCACCTTCGGTCTCTGCCCCACCACCTGCCACCTCTATGAGCGCCTCCTAGCACTGCTGTGATTGTGATGCTGGGCGCCCTGCCAAGGCAATGCCAGGATCAGACTCAAATACACTTTTATTAGAAATTCCAGTTGGAAGAGAACAGGAGGGACCCCAGTGGTTACTCTGTGCCCTTCATGTTTACACTGTTTTCATCTCTCCTAAACCTTGTAAAATGAAAATGGGGATAAGCAATAAATTCCACAAGCATGTTTGTTCACCCCAGCTTCCCAGTTGTGGTTGATTTTACAATGCAGCGCTGCTTTTGGTAGATTTCCTTATTAAAGAGAAACATGTGAGATGGACACCTGTGTTTAGTAAACGAATAGAAATTATTGCCCCTCGGAGCTGCAAATGCCTTTAGTTTTAAGTATGACATTTGTTATAAAAACAAGCACAATATTTCATCTGCCTGCTGAGTGATAAAAGCACACTGTTTCTGTCTCACTCGGTAGCACTCCCCGATTAGAAGGCTCATGTGTAATAATCATTCAGGTTATCCTGAGCTCGATGACTTCTGAGATCCTTTGTCAAGAATAGTCACCAACTTTAAAAGAAGAGAAATGTGACAACTGGCTGAGTTACCGAATTGAAAATAAAGACTTAAGTTTAAGACCCAAGGAATCAGAAACTTGCAGTGGGGTGAACATCTGCTAAAAAATATCATGGTCATTTGATTCATCAGCAAAAGCTCAGAAACTAGCATCCGTGCAAACATGCAGAGGACAAGATTCATGTACTACAGGAGATAGGCAAAGGTTGAGGGTACTGGTAGGGGAGAATTGGGGTTCCAGAGAGGAGTAATCAGCCATATCCCTACAAATGGGATCCACCTTTTCCTTTAAATTATCTTTTGGTGAAAAAGGGAAAATCAGGGTAATGCTGCTATGATTCCCCATAAACCCTTGGTGAACCCTGTTACCTGGCTCTCTATGGACCAGAATAGTCTCTGGCTTCTCATTTCCTAATTATTGGGAATTATATCATTTCCAGTCAAGTGTTGGCATTTTATTACATTTTAATCCTCTGACTACTGGAAAACCAGATGTGGTTGGCATGGGCGGTTCTCTTCAAACAGACTTGCACCAGAGATTTTTTAAATAACACAAATTTGATCAGGTGGCTTAGCTGTTGGAACCTCTTCACTCCTTGAATCAGTCCAGAATCCTCCCCCTGCCCAGCAGCACCCTGTGAGTTCAGGTCCCTGCCTCCTTTCCCTAATTCTTACCCTTCATTATTCTCCTTGTTTGTGAGGCCCCAGTGAAGAAAAAACATATTTTCTCTTCCCCTGTTAAAATTCCCATCTCCGTGCAGGGTGCTGTGGGAGCAGGTGCTACGTTTACTGTGTTCACTCCTTATCTACATGACCTCGCATGGGACCTGGCAATAGTAGGTGCTCATTAAAACAATATTTTTAAATGAATCAATAGCTGAGTACAACAAAGAACCTTCCCTACTAATAGTGTGAGCTAGTGTTCAATCATTATCCAGAAAATGGTAAAAAAGTATATTAGAGGGGCGCCTGGGTGGCTCAGTCGTTATGCATCTGCCTTTGCCTCAAGTCATAATCCCAGGGTCCTGGGATCGAACCCCACATCGGGCTCCCTGCTCAGCGGGGAGCCTGCTTCTCCCTCTCCCACTTCCCCAGTTTTTGTTCCCTCTCTCGCTGTGTCTCTCCCTGTCAAATAAATAAATAAAATCTTTAAAAAAAAAAAAGTATACTAGATTCAAGGAGGAAAACGTGGGTCCATGTGACGAATTTAGAGTTAAACATAAAGGATATTCATTTTTTAAAAATCTTTTTTTCTCCAGCTAACTGGTTAGCTTTATAAAAGTAATTTTAATAAAAATTTTAACTTATTGAAATATTTGTGTTTCTGAAACATTCCTTATAAAAACAATACATGAAAACATTTGCTTTGAAATGTGTTCACGTGGGCCTGAAATATCTTTTGTCTCCGATTCTGCAGAGGTAACTACTGTTATCAAGTTTTCTGGTTACCTTTATAGACATTTCTTCTGTTTGTGCAGTGTTCCCGCACAGTGATCCACAGAAACTGCACCACGGTGGGTACTGCTCCAGTCCTATCCTTGCCACAGAGGAGGGGTGGGGGGCACTGGTGACGGCATGTTTAGTGTGGTCGCTGAGGTGTCTGTTCTTTGGGGCTAGGACGGTGGGTAACACCAATGTCAAGGTGCACACCCAGCTGTCCTGTAGCTGCAGCAAAGCGTTGAGCACCAGGGACCTGGTCACTCTCGATTTAATAAAGAAACTGTCAGGAGAGCTTGCTCGGTGCAACTGCCCATTGTCTCAGAATCAGATAGTTGGAACCGAGGACGGCCACATCTCGCAAAAGATACATAGCAGTTTCTAGAATTGACACAGATTAGGAAACTATTAGGTTGAGTTGATGAATGATTTGTGCTTATAATTTATATCACCTAATAAGCACTTTTACGATTTCATTTATATTTATAATTGAGTGAAGTTAGAGAATAAAAATAAATACATTTTTCCTTTATGTTTTGACTTATAAATTGATTTATATTGTAATTTATATCACATTTATATATTTTAAATATTACCCTGGGTTTTTTCTAATTTATTATTTTATTTATATTACTTATATAATGCTACAATAAATCTGCCACCCATTAATATGCAATTTTAGTGAGTTCCCTATTCTTTATTCCTCAGTTTAAGGAATGGGATAGATAATAGCACCTATCTCTTTGGATTATTATATTAAATAAGTGACTACATATAAAGGGCTATTTAGGGACATGGTTGGAGCTGATTAAATTCAGTTATTATTATTTTCATTAAGCCTTGTACATGCTTCCCTATATTACTATCCAAAAGCATGTGTCTTGGTAGTTAGAGGAAATGTTCTCTAGAGCTACAGTGATATTTCCCCATGAACTTAAATTAAATAGGGCTTTTCAGAAATAAACTCTATTATAACGAACTCGAGTGGAGATATGCAGGCGTTGTAATGCTATCTAGAGCCCCAAGACCTGACTGAAGCTTGATTAAACACAGTGACATATTCAAAGAAAGACTTTATCCACCGGAGGGAAGCTGGCATGTCTTGGAAGCACTGGAAAAGGAGTGTGAAATTCAACAAAACGCACTAAGCACAACATCCCATCCTGGGTGTTGGAAGCACAGTGTGCTTGCTTTCTGGAAATTGTTCCCTCTGGCTGGTTGGGGGTGGGGATGGGCAGTACCTGGTACATGCTCAGGACCCTCCTGGAGGAGAGGCCACCACATAGGGCCAAAACATGCAGGTGAAATCCTACTGTGGGGACAGATGCTTAGGCCTCCCAGAGCCTAACTGCAAATCCACCTTTGAATCTGATGTTGGATCTTGGGCTCTAGAGCAGACTCCTCCTACAGATTGTAATTCATCTACCACTGAATCTTTCTTAGAAGAAGGGAAGGTCTTGCCAGTGGGATGGGCATGTCTATCTTCCTGGAATGTAAATTCCACTATATCCACCCAACAGGTATTTTCTGATGGTCCAGTCTATGAACTGCACTGTTCTACCCACTGGGTATAAAAGAGTGGTTAAAACAAACATAAATCCATGGCCTCCTAGGGTATTTATCCTAGCCTGGGAGTCAGGAAATGGATCTTCTACTTACCTATCTGTTTTGGAGGAAGGGAGTGCCGGAAGTTGGAATTTTAGATCAGAGTGGCAGAGGACTTTTAAGGAAAAGTCTTGGGAAACTGTCAGAGAAACTGCAAGGAGAGGGAATCATGTGTGCAAACCCAGGTGACAGGGTAGGGGAGCACCCAGGGGC
The DNA here is from genome assembly GCF_964656455.1 of Halichoerus grypus. NCBI lineage: Eukaryota > Metazoa > Chordata > Mammalia > Carnivora > Phocidae > Halichoerus > Halichoerus grypus. The sequence continues at coordinate 101,434,330 of NC_135721.1, forward strand.
TGGAGCCCAGTGGTCAGGGCAAAACATAGAGAACAGGCAGGCAGATCATGTCGGGCGAGAACTCACTGCAAAGCCATGGGCTTTTATACGAGGATTTTGAAAAGAGGAAGGACATGCTCTAAGTGTTTAACAGGATTCAGAATTGGCTTGTCTGTACAGAAGCAGGAGGACAGGCACAGGCAGGAAAACCAAAGAGGAAGCTATTTCAAAGCAAAACTGATATATGGGATAGGCAGGAAAATGTAGGCAAAATTGTTTTCATTTCTCAATTTTGTATGTTAGTATCTTAGGAGCTTTATCATTAGGAATCAACATCCAGATTATAATTAATTAGGGACACTCACCAGAACAGCAGGTGTGAGTTCATAAGCTAAGTGCAAGATGTAACTTTTATTCTTTTATATAACTAAATGCAATTTCTAGTTAAAGAACCATTAATCCCAGTTAAATTTAATCCTAGGGTAAATTTAATCATGTAGCACTTTTTAAAGCAGTTCTGGGTTTTCTCATTCAATTTAGGGATTTCTCATGCTTCTTCTCATGGTGGATATTACCTGCTGCCCCATCCTATCCCCATGCTTGCATTAACATGGGTGCCCTTGGGTGTCATTGTTGTCCCACACTAGTATCATGGAAATATCTGGGCTTCTAGCTGGACCCTAGTGCCCTGTATTTTGGGGTCCCCAAACCTATCTGAGGGTTCTTTCATCTGCTCCCATCCCACCTTGGTCTTACCCCTGAGTGGATTCTCTAGATTTTCCTAGAAGGTTATATCATTGGCTGTGGAATCTTTTGCCTAGGCTGGTGGAGGAAGGAAAAGAAGCTTATGTCTGCTTTTACTTTTTTTTTAAATGTCTTTGTCATAGGCTTCAAACTCTGTGTGTGTGTTTGTAAATAGAATACCAAAGAGCAATTAAAAAAGAATCAACTATTGGTAAGTGCTACATCTTGGGTAAATCTCAAATCAAAGAGTATGTTAATACACTATTTGACTGCATTTGTATGAAACTCTAGACAGTACAAACTAATCTATAGGACAGAGAGCAGATTAATGTTTGTATAAGGAAGAAGCAAAAAGGAGAAATTTTAAAAGGTCATGAAGGACTTTTGTGGGTAAAGAATATGTTCATTATTATGATTGTGGTGATAGTTTCATAGATGTATACATATGTCAAAACATATCAAATTGCATAATTTAAACATATTCAGTATACATATGTCAATTATAACTAAATAAAGCTGATAAAAATTGAGTAGAGACAAGATCTTAGGGCAGCTGTGTGATTATAAATAGTAGCACAGACAGCTGGAGACATGTCACGTGATGTCAACATCTCACTGCTCTAGTCCATCAGTAATGAACTCCATGGAGAAGAAAGGCTCTTTTTTTTTTTCAATTTTACATAGACCTTCAGTGATTGTGAGATGTGGAGATAGAATATATTGGTTTAGTGTTTTCAGACTTAGCAGTGTGAGCCAGGGGATAGAGGTGAGAAAGTGTCTGAACTTGCTGTTGGCAACCCCTTCCCCAGCACGCGTATCCCTAACTTTTGCAGAGGCTGTCCCTGTGGCCTCAGAAGTATCATGTCCTGGTTGTAGTCAAACACTCACCCATCATTCTCCCCCACATGTCCAGCTTCTGAGCTGCAAGGACAAGGTCTGCTGGATGGAGACTCGGTGTGATAAACCACACCATCTGTCATGTTGCTGATGGTGGGACTGCTGATGGTGGGCAGATCCAACTCTAACATGTATGTCAAGTAGCATCTCCATGCTGAAAGATTCCTAGCCTCCACTATAGGTGAAGAGCTAGGTGTGTAAAGACTCACCCTGCATCTTCCTGACTGGCCCTAGAGAACAGTCACCCTTCACCATTCATCTTCTTATTGATGAAGACACTGTTGGGTCTTCCAGTTGCCCATTGTAATGGCCTTGGAGGCCATAACCATGTTTCCTTGTTGACTCAAGGGGTTCAGCAGGGCCTTCAATTTTCCCACCCACAGCTGTGTTTGAACTGTTTATGACATGCATTGATTGGCATCACTTTTGAGGGTAGCCATGTAGGGAACCCCCAGGAGCATGGCAGACACCTGCTAGGCACTTTTCAGCAGCTCTAGGTTGATGTGCAGGTGAAGCGTCCTCACTGGCACTACTCCACTTTCCCCTCTGAGGTCTGCTTTGAAAGTGAAGGCTGAATATTAACTTGTTCTCTCTTTCTGCATTTTGCAATAATAACTATGAAAGAGAAATGATCCAAATGCCAGGGATGGGGGGAAGGGCTGTGGGAGAAGGAGATGGGGAAGTCAATTCAGTTTATTCTCTACAATATTATTTCATCATTGTAGATTCTTTTCTTACAATGTTAAGAACTGGTCCCTAGACCTCCTTCAGTAAATATATCAAGGCTTGCCACTGTTGGAGGACTACCTTAGCACTGCAGATACTTCCCCTGGGATGGGAGCTCTCCTAAATATTGGGAACAGGACAGTTTGTGTTTACAGCATCGTGGGGATGTTGCTAAGATTATAAAGCTCCAAAGCTGAAGTTGGCCTCCTTTCTAAATGCTGTTTTAACATTCCTCTATATATAAGATACAGGAAATGGGGCAATAAAGCCAATCTTTATTGCATTATTTGTGCAAAATATCTGGTACAGACTCTTGCTTGGGAACCCTGGGGAGAGCTCTGGGTTATAAGAGAGGAAAGAAGAATTGTTCTAAACATGAGCATCATCCTGATTCTATTTCACCAGAACTTTGGGGCTTGAGTAACCTCAGTGTAATTCCTGCCCTAAATGTTCATTCAAGTATGTTATTAAATTGAGCTTCTAATCACCCAGAAGACATTTTCCTGAGGCATACCCATGGCTGACAGAGGTAGGTGTGAAGGGTAGAAGCAGGACAGGGATAAAACTCCCCAAATCTACTAGCTAAAATAAGCCTCTAGTTTGGGGAGAATTCTAGCAATTTTAGTTTCCTTCTGTAAAATCTATAATTAAAACATAATACACATACCAAAAATTATATTTACTGTAAATGTACAGTTTAATACATTTTCAGAAATAAAGCAGCACCTAAATAAAAAAAAAACAGAGCATTTTCAGCCTTCTAGAACTACTCTCACACTTGTACAGTATATTTATTTTTCTGGTTTCTCTTGCTCAATATGATGTTTATGGGATTAATCTGTGTTGCATATAACAGTAGTTCATTCATTCTCATTGCTTCTCATTTCTATTATGTGAACATATCACAATTATTTTTAATCCATTCTAGCATTGATGGACAGTTGTGCTGTTTCCAGGTTTTAGCAATAGCCAAGAAAGCCTCTATGAAAATTTTTATGCATGGCTTTTGGTGACCATAGCCCACCAAATTCTTTACTGATAACTTGCATATTTGCCGTCTTTCTCTGATTGATTAATAGGAGTTGTTATATGTCCTGAACAGTAGACTTAATCAGACATATATATTGTCAATAACTTCTTCTCCCATTTTGTGGGTTGACAATGTTCTTTTGAAAATCAAAATATTTCTAATCCTCCTCTTATGCTTACAGGCTACGTGATTTGGGGGGCATTCACCCATTTTCTCTAAATCAGTTTTCTCATCAGTAAAATGAGACTTGGATTTCTTAATTTTCTATTTTCTCTTGAGCCTGTATTACATTACATATACCTTTCTCCAGAGGTTTAAATGAAGCCATAAAGAAAAATTTGGAGGTTCCCATCAGCGGGACCAAAGTGAAGGAGGAGAGAGCAAAGGAACTGCACTAAATGTATAATGGAGGGAGGCCTGGGTGGCTCAGTCTGTTAAGCATCTGCCTTCGGCTCAGGTCATGATCCTGGGGTCCTGGGGTCGAGCCCCACATTGGGGTCCCTGCTCAGTGGGGAGTCTGCTTCTCCCTCTCCTGCTCCCCCTGCTTGTGTTCCCTCTCTCGCCGTGTCTCTCTCTGTCAAATAAATAAATAAAATCTTTTTTTAAAAAAAGCACAAAATTCTTAAAAATAAATAAATAAATAAATAAATAAATAAATAAATAAATAAAGGAGGCAGTGGCATCACAGGGATATTTCCAGCCTTGTACTTCCTCCTCCTATAAGTTTCTAGCCACTTAGGACATAATTTTGAGAGTTCTATACTACAGAAAGAATTTCTAGTAAAGAAAATTTACTTCCCATGCAGGATGGTAGTGGCCATTTCTCAGTTCCACTGCACTAGAGTCCTATCGTCTCAAGCATTTCTACCCTGTGGCTTTGGACATTTCCTGCTTGGCATGAAGAAGCAGGCTGTTGCCATCTTGTACCCCAAATAATCACCTACAATTGTATTGAAGCTTAATAGATTATTTTAAAAAGGGCAATGAATATCCTGAGCAAAAAATAAAATCTGTGTGGTGATGGTGGTAGAATATTTGTGTGAAATAAGTTTCGCTTCCTTAATTTTGTTGCCCTCATGTTGACCTTCTGAGACTGGTATGTATTAGCCCTAATTCCTCAAGAAGCCCAAGTTATCAGTGTAGGTTGATAAAATCATATGTAGCTATTGAATATTTTAAATGTGGCTTGTTCCAAATTAAGATATACTATAAGTTTAACATACGTACTGGATTTCAAAAGCTTGGTACAAAACAAATAAATGTTGGTTACAAGTTGAAATGATAATATATTTTGGATATATGGGCTTAAATAAAATATATTTTTAAAGATTTTATTTATTTATTTTAGAGAGGGATAGAGAGCATGAGCTGAGGGAGGGAGGGGCACAGGGAGAAAGAGAAAGAGAGAATCTCAAGCAGACTCCAGGCTGAGCACAGAGTCTGACTCAGGGCTCAATCTTATGACACTGAGATGATGACCCCGAGATCACGACCTGAGCCGAAACCAAGAGTTGGACACTTAACCAACTGAGCTGCCCAAGTGCCCTGAAAAATTTTAAATTATATATGGACTTCATGTTATATTTCTACTGGACAACATTCTTACAGGTTATGGCTGATAAATACCATACCCACGGATGTGAGTTCACCATTGTCCCACTTACAGTGGCAGGTTCTGCTTGTTCCATTTTTTAGAGCACCAGAAGAAGCAGAGGAAAGGGAGAGAAGCACAGTTGTGGCTCCATGCCCCCATCTCCCACAAATAGATTCCAAGTTATCCACCCTTTCTTCAAGGACATGTATAGGAATCAAAAGAAGTGCACCCTCATTATTCCTTCTACTCCTTGTCCTGTGACCCCTCATGAAAGTTTCTTTTCTATTTCCCACTTTGGCTGGGAAATCATCTAATCCTTCTAGCTCATTTTATTTCTAGTTCAAGTGGCCCCACAGATGCTTACCTTGTCTTTTGGAAAGGAAAAACTGGTTAATAGGATATTCACTAGGCACTTAGGTCTTTAAATGCTTGCACCTATTTGGCATGGCTAGGGAGAAGGAAATCTTTGTTCTCAAAATACCTATGAAAGAAGAGGGGAGGGAGTAAAACAGAAAATACTCCAACTTATAATTTAAGAAATAATGTGGCACAAAAACAGACACATAGATCACTGGAACAGAATAGAGAACACAGAAATAACCCCCCAACTCTATGGTCAACTATTGACAAAGCAGGAAAGAATAACCAATGGAAATAAGACAGTCTCTTCAACAAATGGTGTTGGGAAAATTGGACAGCCACATGCAGAAGAATGAAACTGGACCATTTCCTTACACCACACACAAAAATAGACTCAGAATGGGTGAAAGGCCTAAATGTGAACAGGAATCCATCAAAATCCTAGAGAAGAACGCAAGCAGCAATCTCTGTGTCCTTGGCTGCAGCAACTTCTTACTAGACACATGTCTCTAAAGGCAAGGTAAACAAAAGCAAAAATGAACTATTGGGACTTCATCAAGATAAAAAGTTTTTGCACAGCAAAGGAAACAGTCAACAAAACTAAAAGGCAACCTACAGAATGGGAGAAAATATTTGCAAATGACATATCAGATAAAGGGCTTGTATCCAAGATCTATAAAGAACTTACCAAACTCAACACCCAAAAAATAAAACATCCAGCTAAGAAATGGGCAGAAGACATGAACAGATATTTCTCCAAAGAAAACTTACAACTGGCCAACAGACACATGAAAAATTGCTCAACATCACTCAGCATCAGGTAAGTACAAATCAAAACCACAATGAGATACCACCTCACTCAGGTCAGAATGGCTAAAATTAACAACTCAGGAAACAACAGATGTTGGCGGGGATGTGGAGAAAGGGGTACCCTCTTACACTGTTGGTGGGAATGCAAGCTGGTACAGCCACTCTGGAAAATAGTATGAAGGTTCTTCAAAAAGTTGAAAATAGAGCTACCCTATAACCCAGCAATTGCAATACTAGGTATTTATCCAAAGGATACTAACATAGTGATCTGAGGGGCACCTGCACCCCAATGTTTATAGCAGCAATGTCCACAATAGCCAAACTATGGAGGGAGCCCAGACGTCCATCAACAGATAAACGGATAAAGAAGATCTGGTATACATATACAACGGAATACTACTGCCATCAAAAAGAACGAAGTCTTGCTATTTGCAACAACGTGGATAGAACTAGAGGGTATTATGCTAAGCAAAATAAGTCAGTCAGAGAAAGACAAATACCATATGATTTCACTCATATGTTAAATTTAAGAAACAAAACAGATGAACATAGAGAAGGGAAAGGAAAAATAAAATAAGATAAAAACAGAGAGGGAGCTAAATCATAAGAGACTCTTAACTATAGGGGACAAACTAAGGGTTGCTGGATGGGAGGTAGGTGGGAGGATGGGGTAACTGGGTGATGGGCATTAAGGAGGGCACCTGACATAATGAGAACTTGGGTGATGTATGCCACTGATGAATCGCTGAATTCTACCTCTGAAACTAATAATATAGTATATGTTAATTAAATTGAATTTAAATAAAAATTTAAAAAAATAATGTTGCAACATAGCAATCTCTTATAGAATGCTGATCAAGTGTTCAGGAGTAAACTAACACTGATTGATGGCAAGGCAATATGCCAAGGGCATTCAATACATTATCTCATTTGTCCTTGCAACTGACCAATGAGGTAGTACCATTATTATTCTCATTTTATAGATGGCAGACTAAGGCTTGAATTCTCTTGGTATCCTCTTCTGCTAATATTCAAACTCTGACAGGCTGACTCTAGAACCCACCAATATAATAACCATACTTTACTGCCCTAAGTAAAGCATCCTGCCGAATATCAGGCATACAGTAGGAACTTAATATATGGTAGATTTTAACACTACTATGGTCACTGTTCTTATTACACTTCCTAATGAGTAAGAAGCATAGCTGGTTTTTAAGTCCAGTTCTAAATCTCTTTTTCCTGCCCTGTCCTTCAAGTCGACTCCTGTGATCCCATCATCCTTTTTAATGACTCCTGTGATGGACGGGGTTGGGGGGGTGTAATTTCAACCAACTGCCAGCTCCCACTGGTCAATAGCAGCTGTGGGAGTGTTGGCAAGAATCTGAAGACACATCAAAACTGGAGAGAAGGAGAACCATGGTTGGTTTGAATGTCTTTCATGGGCACGGTGGCAACATGGTCACATATTTGTCACTTCTGCCTACCACACTCACTCTACTCTCATTACTCAGAGGCATCTAACCCCTGAGTCTATCCTGCCCAACTTTTCCTCCATGCTCTGGCTCTTCCTACCTTCTTAACTACTTCTTAACTAATTTAAGCCATTGCCATAAAGAATGGGTCACAGATCCCAGAGGCACTGACTTTATAGTAGGGAATTAACTCCAGAGATGCTCTTCCCTAACCTATCTTTTCTCATAGTTAAATGTCATGTACTCCAATGGGCCTGGGGATGGGGGATGAGGAGGCATTGAGAAGAGAGGGAAATATTTGGAAGCAGCTAACATTTCCTTGTACCCCCCCCCCATCACACTGCATCCACCTGTGGATGGAGCCTACTTTAGTAATAAATAGCTTGAAGCCCCCTAGCAAATCCCCAACGAACAGATTTTACTCTGTTTTACTTGGGGGTCTACCTTATATTTGGACTCAAAATAGAATCAATTTTCTCTCCATAACTGAGATGATTTGGAAAACAGGTATTCTCTTACAGACAGGCCTAGGTATGCTTTATTATGTGGTATAAACACAAAGCACTGATATTTTTTGAAATATGCTCCTAAAGCCCCCAAAGGGGGGAAAAAGTGTGTGAAAATGGCATGAATTAGAATAGGCTATAATATTCTGGATGTACCGTCTGTCCTCAGCCTTGCTGTTTTGCAAAAAGCATCTAAAATTTATGCTCTTAGATTTGTCAGTTTAAAATTGTGAGCTGTGTGTTAGGCCAGCACAGTAAAATATTTAAGGCATCACTGTGGATGGGAGAGTGGGGGTGGGATTGTAATACATCAAGATCAAAGGCATTGTTCAGACTTTATAAATTCTGTAGAGATTTTTATCTTGCCTCATTTGTGAATTTTAAGAAGCTTGGCATAATATCTTCTTTTTTCTCCCCTTAGATATTTAGGAAGGACTACAAATTATATTATTTTCCTGTCAGTTTTGGAGACAAGCTGTCAGTGAACAAGCTGTAAATGATATAATATCCTTAATAAATAAGCGTGGACAAATCACTTCATAGTACAAGTTTAGGAAAAGAGGCAATAGGTGGTCGATGACTCACAACAAATGGATAAGGAAGCTTGGGGACTAAAGAGTCTGTTCTCTCATACAGCAGTATTATTACAACTGCCTTCACTCTGAAGCACTGTAGATTTAACAATTTTGGCATCACAATCCACAATAATCTTAAAGGAAAAACATGACACTAAGTATTTAGGCCTCATTTAAACAAGTACTGATGTCATTCACTTACAGAACATCTGGGTGGCATAAAAGGATGATATCAAATAGAATGTTGAAAAAGGGGAGTCCACAATAAGGCACATTTTTTTTTTTCCCAAGAGATGACATCCTGGGCAGGCTTTGCATTTTGCTTTTCTTTTCCACAAGCCAAAACCAAGAAGTCTTTAAGCCTGGGGAGCATGGCCAGTCCTTATATCCCTTAGCTATAAACTTGAAATGCACTTGATTAAATCGTATGTGACTATATTATCACTTTTAAATATGTCAAGAGACCCTTGTGATTTGGTTTACAATCATTTTGGAGTAGAGTCAGCTGGTTCTATTGGATAGAGAAACTAATTGGGAGAAAAATTCTTTCCTTCAAAGACTTATATAAGCCTATCTAATTGGCATATATTTGCTCAAAAAAGCACGCCTGACATAACATTATTTTAAGAGGCAGTTTTTATAATAGGTGTAGTGCTTGCTACATGCTCTTCTATTTCAACACATGTACATGGAAAGAAGCCCTGTGGCCCTGTTAGAACCGAAGGCTGAAGGCCAGCCAACATCTTGGGTGAAAGAATATTCAAGCAACTTACCAACTGGGTTTCTGATTAGTTATCAGTTATCAGAACTATTTTATGTTTTCCTCTGCTTCTTATCATTAATTGCATCTATTATTGAAGTTGTGATACTTATCTAAGGAGTCTTTATTTATTCCAGGCACTCTGCTATGTGCCAGGAATGTCACGGGGGCGTTACTCTCAGAGGGCTGACAATCTAGTGAGGGAATGTTTTACTCAGTATTTTACTCCAGCCATTTTGTTACAAACGTGATCCCCAGTTGTGAAGGGCAAGACCTCAATGCATTTAATCCTTCCTGAGCTCCTGCTGTGTGCAAGGCACCAGAAAAATGTATGAATTTCAAGTATATGCTTATAAAATCCAAGGCCAGCATTCACAATCAGTTTTATTCTCAACAGAATATCAGCATCTTGATAAGTGGATGTGTTCTTAACAGACATGGGCCACCAGCAACAAGAAGTCTCTGATGATGGCAGTCTACATTGTTCTGAGCCAGAAGTCTGTGTATTCACAGCCTGCTAAGGGGGAAGAGGCCATGCTGGAGCATAGGCTGCCCCCGGTCCCTGGCAAGAGAGGTTGAGTTGAAGCATCTGGCTGGACAGTATGGAAGAACAAGCAATTGTGGGAAGTAGCACATATGCATTTGCTTCCGTTCCCTGGCTGGTTTGCTTCTTTATCTTTCCATCCTCTGGAAACAAGTATTTTTCCTCCTAACAGGCTAAATGGGAGAGATGATGGAAAAAGAACCTATCTTCATAAGTCATACCAAAGAACAGTGGCTGCTTTTAAAACCCATTCCATCTCAGAAAACATGTGCTATTATGAAACCCTGCTACATTTCTCCACCAAAGATTATCAAGATGTGGGTGGAGCTGAGGGAGCTAAGGAGCTGATTGTGAAAAGTCCACAAAGATAATGCATAGGCGTCCTTTCAATCACTTGGTACTAAAAGCACAACTTCTACCCTCTATGACATGCATAGATCCAAGAAATATTTTGACTCTCAGAGTGGCCGTATTTTAAAAATGAGTACATTTGAAAGCAACAGATCATACAATTCATTTGGAAGGCTTTTTGGCAGTATCTACTAAATTTAGGACAAATATGACCCAGCAAATTTTCCTCCCAGGTACATATCCAATAGTAATGAATGTACATCTTTACAAAAATATGTGTACAAGAATGTTCACAGCAGCATGCCCAATGACCATCAAGAGTAAATGGGGGGCCACCTGGGTGGCTCAGTCCATTAAGCTTCTGCCTTCCACTCAGGTCATGATCCCAGACTCCTGGGATCGAGCCCTGCGCCAGGCTCTCTGCTCAGCAGGGAGCCTGCTTTTCCCTCTCCTTCTGCCACTCCTGCTGTTTGTGATCTCTCGCTCTCTCTCTCAAATAAAGAAATAAAATATTTTTTAAAAATGTAAATGGATTAATAGGTGATATTCTCACAATAGACTATTATATGCCAGCAAGAACAAAAGAACCATAGCCACATTCAACAACATGGATGAATCTCAAAAACAAAATGTTGAATAAAGGAAGCTAGACACCAATGAGTACACACTATATATAAATTTCAAAAAATAAGCAAGAACTATTGTGAGGTGTCAGAGTAATGGTTCCCCTTCAGGTGGGGGGAATTAGAAGGGGGTACAAGGGGCTTCTGTAAAGCTGCAATGTCCTTGAAATGGGTGCTGTTTGTATGGGCATGTTCACTTCATGAAAATTCATTGAGCTGTACACTGATGATTTGTACTCTTTTCTGTATGTACGCTATACTTCAAAAATTATCATAAAAAGTGGTAGGCCACTGTGAGCTATCTTATAAATCAAGAACAGTCAGTATTAAGTAGCTTAAGTGTCTTTTGTTATTAACCAATCAACTATGCATTGTGCACCAACATTTGCCTGGCACTATTATGCTTTAGGGAGAACATTTTTTTTTTTTTTAAAGTACAACACATGGGCCCTTCCCTAGGTAAGTGTAAAATTTAATTGGGATGACAAGCCAAATGAACCTATTAGAAAATTTCCCAGGTTAACATAAAGTTCAAGCACCAACAACTATGTCTGGAAAAAAATTGTCAGAGTTTAGATAGACAGAAGCCTGGCTCTCTCCAGCTGGTGACTAACATCTGCTAACATCACTCCATCCCTACTTTGGTGGCACTTCCTTGAGAAGCCTTTCCTGACTCATGTCTGTTCTATACTCCCACAATGTCCCAAAACAATGCTGGGTAGCCCACATCATGATGAGCTTAATTAATCATGTATTATATTGTTTATTGTACATCTCTACATGTGTCAGAAACAGTTCTGTTAACATCTATATCCCTGGGCCTAGCTCAGACTCAGAAAATTTGCTTGAATAAATAAGAGGGGGAAAAACATGAGCTGACAATATGAATAAAGACTTTACAAAGGGGCTTAATTTAAGCTAGATTTTGAATGATGTATAGGAAAATGAATAATAACTGAGAAAAGGGAATGTCTTAAACTGTTTCCATGTGAGTCTCCTTTAATTATCACAATAACCGTATGCTACTGGCATGTGATTCCTAGTTAATTCATCCCTGTCTAATATTCAGAGAGGCTAACTAACTTGCTCCAACTCAAAGTTGGTGAGTGACCAAAACTGGAAAATTTAAAAGGTTCAATGCCTCAACTTAGGCTCATTTTAGGAAAAAAGAAGGCAGCTTAGCACATATAGATGTGTTCATCCAGATCAATAGAACTGCCATACTATTATATGCATTATTTGGGCCCTGAGAGACCTTTGAGTGGAGACTGTTTCGTTCCATTAAGCAAACAGTAGGACATTTTTGTTTTGTTTTTAAAGAAGGCCAAATGATTTCTCTACAGGCTTAATCCATTTGACCATATAAATCCAAGCCATTTGTTAAGTCTTAAAATAGTCTTGTTCATATCTGAAACGGAGACATTTGGGTATAAAATCAATATAAGCAATCAAAGTGCATTTCTCAAATAAAATCTAGGAGGACTGCAGCAAGGAGGGGGTTGGCAGGTGAGGCCAGAATGACTGACCCTGATCTGGCAGGTGACCAGGTTCTGGATCTTACTACTAAGTGTGCTCTCAATTCCCCTCCTGCCACCCCACCTGTATGCTGCATGTATATTTCCAAGTTCCTGGGTGTTTTTGCACACGTATGGTATAGATAATACCCACCATCTCTTCACTATCCAGCAAATCAATATATACACATTGAAGTCTTTCATTTCAGCTGAAAACCATCAAATGGTTTCTCTACAGATTACAAGTTTGTGCCCAACCATGTTGTATGAGTTAGCTTTTGCTGCCTAACAAATCATTCCAGAACTCAGTAGCTTAAAGTATTTTTTTAATCTGCCTTAGTCTATAAGGCACCTGGGAGATTCTTCTGGTCTTGTTTAGACCTGGGTTCTGGGTTCATTCATGCATGTTTTGTCAGCTGGCAGGTCAGCAGGGATGGGCTGATCTAGGATGGCCTTACTCACATGACTAGCTGTTAGCTGGGGTGATCCCCCAGCAGGCTAACCTGGGCTTGATCACAGAGTAGTGGCAGGGGTCCAACAGAGTGAATGGAAGTTTACAAGTCCTTTTGAGGCCATTGGTTCCACTGTATTTTGTTGGCAAAAGCAAGTCATAAGGCCAGACCAGCTTTAAGAGGAAGTGGAATAGACTTCATCTTTTGATGGAAGGGACAGAAAGGCCACATTATCCAGGATGTAAATACAGGGAGAGGTGGGGACTTAGAGACAATTTTGAATCAATCTATCACAGAAATGAAATGGAGGGATTGGTCAGGTAAGTGTCACTTGGGTTATTAGAGGCAAAGATCAATTCAGGGTCCCAAGCTACAACCATGCTTCCTCCACCATACTGTGTGTTTTGTTTGGATTGTGACTTGAGGCCCTGTGCACATTGGCACAGTGTTGGTTGAGTATAAAGAGAAGAATGCAAATGGTGCTTGTTTCTCCATGTCATCAGGTTTGACTGTTGAATTTTTTTTTAAAAAAGCTATTTTTTAACAGGTAATATGAAAAAACATCATGAGGATAATTAACACTCACATCTTTAGATCAAAAATAAAGGAACTAAATTGCCAGAACTCTGAGGGGTCTGATAAATTGACAAGCCAGGCTTTCCAAAAACTTAGCTGTAAGGAAGCCAAAGTAAATTCTCATCTACAGTAAGGATGGTATGGTAGGCAGAATAATGGCCCCCCAAAATGTCCACATTCCATTCCTCAGAATCTGTGACTATGTTACCTTACATGGCCAAAAGGACTTTGCAAATCTGATTTAGGGCTTGGCCCTTGGACCTTGCAATGGGGAGTTATTTTGGATTATTTGGGTGGGCCCAATCTAATCACACGAGTCCTTAAAAGTAAAAGAGGAAGGCAGAAAGATGGGTCAGAGAGAAATGGCATGAGAAAGACTCAATCTTCCCTTAACTGGCTTTGAAGATGGAAGGAGGGGGCTATCAGCCAAGAAATGTAGCAACTTCTAGAAGCTCGGAACACTCCTCAGCTTATAACCAGCAGGAAAACAAGGATCTCAAACCCACAACCTCAAGGAATTAGACTCTGCTAACAATCTAACAGGGCAGGAAACCATTTTTTCCCTAGAACATCCAAAAAGGAAGGGAGCTTGCTGACATTTTATCTTAGTCTTGACTGCTGATCTTGACTCTATGAAACTATATTGGATTTCTGATCTACAGAACTATAAGATAATTAGTGTATGTTGTTTTAGGTCTCTAGGTTTGTGGTAATCTGTATGGTGGCAATAGAAAACTGATACAGATAATAAGCCATAAAATATATCCCTTCTATTGATAGACAATTAAGTTATTTCCAATTTTCCATTATTACAATGCTGCAAATAAACCTTCTATATTCATATTTAGGTATATATGATGCAAGTGATTAGTTAGAATGCATTCCCCCCCAAACTGAATTCTGTATCAAAGAACATGGAAAGTTTTAGGTTTTGCTAGAGACTCCAAAATTTCCTCATGACAGTCATTACCTACCTACACTCCCATAAACAGTGTGTTTGACTGCCTTTTGTCCCTCATCTTCCTCAGCACTGGACGTTATCATTCTTGTTAACTTTTTGCCGGCATGATAGGTGAAAATGTTTTCTTATTATTTGATTTTGTACTACTAGTGAGTTCTTTTCATGTCATTACTGCCCCTTGCTGCATCTTTTGTAAATTGCATGTATCAAGCTCATTGCCTTCTGCTCTGTAACTTAGCTGTTTTTAAACTCTCTTTTTCCATGAAGCAAATCATCCGTGAATCCCCTTATCACAGAGCTGAAACCTTACGCTCATGTTTTAATCACCATTCACGCTCAGCTCTATGATCAGTGCATCCCCCACACTGTGCTTTCCTCACTTCCAAGCATCACCTGTCACCTTCTTTCTAGCTCCTCTGCTGCCTTCCTGGTTCAGACTTCCCTTACTTGTCAACAAATAGCTCTCCCTGCCCCATTGCTCTCCCACTACCCAAGTCCCCTTCTTAAGTGAAAATTCTGATCCCATTGATCCTCTGCTCAGAAAACCTCAACAACAGCTGTGCATTGTACTCAGAGATAGGATATTTCATAGTGTGGCCTCAAAGGCCTCCGTTTTATGGAGTGACCTCTGCTACACTACCTCCCAGCCTGACTCTCTCCCTCTCTTCTCTTACTTCCTGAGATTCTGCTCTTGCCATTTCCCAAGTGGTGAATGCCCTTACTACCATTCGAAATCCTTCCTGTGCTTTTCAAGGAACATTTCAAATTTCCTCTTCATATAGGAAACTATTTTTTTCCCACCAAAATTTATTATTAAAAGTTTTTAACATACAGAAAACTTGGAAGAATTGTACAGAGAACCCCTATATGTCCCACCTTGTTTTTATTATTAACACTTTACTGTATTTGCTTTATCATTTATCTAACCATCCATCCATCCACCCATCTATCTTATTTTTTATGCATTTCAAAGTGAATTGCAGACTTTAGTACATTTCTCCCTAAATAATGCAGTGGCATATCATTAGCCATGAGTTCAATATTTTTTTTTTTTAAAGATTTTATTCATTTGAGACACAGATACAGAGAGAGAGAGCATGAGCAAGGGGAGAGGCAGAGGGAGAGGGAGATGCAGGCTCCCCGCCGAGCAGGGAGCCCGATGCGGGGCTCGATCCCAGGACCCTGGGATCATGACCTGAGCCGAAGGCAGACACTTAATGACTGAGCCACCCAGGTGCCCCATGAGTTCAATATTTATCTATAGTTTCCTTTTGAGATAAAATTTGCATGCAATGAAATGCTCACATCTAAAGTTATATCATGTGTATCACTTTGTCAAGTGCATACACCTGTGTAACCCAAACCTTACCAAGATAGAAGACAGAAAGTAGCCTTTATACAGGCACCTGGTAGAGCATGCAACTTGATCTCAGGGTCATGAATTCAAGCCCCACACTGGGTGTGGATCCTACTTAAAAAAAAAAAAGAAAGAAAAAAGAAAAAGAAAGGGGTCTTTATACCCTTAACCAGTCATGTCCACATCCCAGACAACACCACTGCTCTCATTTTTTTAACTATAGATGAATTTTGCCTGTTCTAGAACATTACATTAATGGAATTATATAATACATATACTTTTGAGTCAGTCTTCTTTTGCTCAGAAAAACGCTTTGTCAAATGGCCTTGCACAGGAATAACGTGTTCATTGTCTTATTCCTCCTACTGAATAGCTAACTCTATGAGGCCGGAGCTCTGCCATGCACATCTCTGAATGCACTGCCTTGTCGAATACCCAGCCTTACACATGATAGGGATTCAATATGCCCTTGCCAAGGTGGGAAGCAGACTTCCTAAGAGAATCTGGAATATTAGAAGAAAACACACTTCCTGTGTTGTGTTAGGTTGAACTGAAGTAGAGTTCTTACATTTGGTGAAAAGTATGTAACAAATATCTGCTTTTCATAGTTGTCTCTTCTCTTTCTGTAAAGGAGACAGAAGAGTGCGTTCCTTAATGCGTCCTCAGAGCAGCTGCATTATGTGGCAGAGAGCAATTCCCACATGCAAACTGGCAGAACTCGTTATACCCTTTAGAATCCCTCTAACAACTTGGACAGAGAATGTGCCTGGTCAAGATCAGTGTCTTAAATAGCAATCTTGAGTAAAGACTGTAAGTGTGGTTGGAAAAGAGAGGCCTCAATAAATGCTCAACTATTAAAACTCAGATCTCCATTTCTTACAATTCTTACGGGAAATTTCTACAATAGTGATAAAAATAATAATCATAATTCTGTGTTAGGCTTACTTTGGAGGATTGGCTTTGTGCATAAAAATGTGCTGGGAGGTTTGAAATATATAAAAATACAGTAAACAGTTCTCACCTTTGACATCCAGGAGCTTGGGGTCTCATGGGACAAAAAGGCCATTGAAAAAAGCACAATGCCATGTGGGGTCTGCCTCATGACCTACAGGAATTTACTTACCTTCCAAAAGGTGCCCAAATCAGAGTCCGTTAGTTTTTTCTTGGTGTAATAATGGGTAATTACTCAACATGATTGAGGAAAAGGTGAACTGCTTTTTTTCTAAAAAGAGTCATATTTATTGACCATAAAATTCCTACTGCAGTAGCTGCCTCTGTTTCCCTTGTAGGACTTCGTGGCTAGGATTAACATTAGCCTCGTCATTTGATAATCATAAAGCACATTTAGAGCCAGCAAACCAAGCATGATCAATTTTCATCTCTGTTGCTTAAAAGAGCTCTGTATTTCTGTTCGAATAGTTCCATTGGTTTTTTTTTTTTTTTTTTTTTAAATTGACCGTTCTGATTCCCTTTCCACTTTGCTCCATGCCCTCTTCTGACTTATTATGTTTCATGTTATGGCTTTCGTTCTTTAGCTGTTTGCATTTAAAGAGAGCCCAACTTTCCCAAAGCAGGTCTCTGCCGCAGCTACTGTTGGAATATATCCTGGAGGATGGGCCAGACTTTATATTCTTTGGAAGAACAGAACATCATTCACTGCGTTCCAAGAAAATTATTTATGGGGGCTTTCACAGCGGGACCTCACAGGGAAGCATGATTCTCTCTGTTCTCCTAATGTTGTTTTTTGAAATCTTCATGTTTGTGTAGTCATATTCACTAGGAATCAAAGTGATGTGCCATGCAGAAAGCAGTAGAGATTTCTAGGACATTGCCTGTGGTCGGCAGTGAGGAATCCCTAACTCAACTTGGTACTTTTCCCCACTGAGTAAATGATTCCTCCAAATAGTTAATAAGGTGTTGAATTCTGCACAGACAGAAATGCTAATGCCTCTGCCAAATACCTACGAATATCAGCTCAATCTTTAGTGGTTAGAATCTGACATAAATCCTCCGAATGTATTAAAGTCAGCTGTGGTAGCTGCCAGAGAGGCTTGTTACGTTGACCTTGGGCAAAGCCTTACCTGACAGCAATTCAATAGAAATATGGGTGCCAAGACACTGTATTTTTATAAAGGAGAGAATGAAGAAGCTGTTTAAGTTAAGCATTTACTGCTCTACAACATAAAAGCAGGATTCAGGCTCCCATGTATGAGCCACATTCCAGTGAGACCCCGAGAGAGACAGATATTATGTGAAGATCAGAGAGAGACATCTAACTGCCCATTATTGTTCACCTCACCGTGGGGGCTAAAAGTGCCTAATGAGTTTGTGTTCCTTTCAACAGAGTTTAATTGCCACAAATTGTGATATTTTGGTATAATATGGGCAGAAGATCATGTCTCTAAAGTTTCTCACAGAATCCAGCTGTAGGAATATATTGAATTAAATCAATAGAGGTTTCCCAACAAGGATTAACTGGTAGAACTGAAATCCCCTGCATAAAACATGAAAGAAAAAGGGTATCATTTGTAAAATAGTGAAAGACCTACTTCTCTTTCAAATACCAGTTAAAAATTGTCAAGACCAAGCACAATAATGTTGAAATAATAATGTGTTGGAAATATTAGGTTAAATATAATTAAAATTAATTTTACTAGTTTCTTTTTGCTTTTTAAATGTGGCTACTAGAAAATTTAAAATTGCATATGTGGCCTACAGTGTATTTCTCAAGGACAATGCTTCCAACGGCTTTTAGCCTACTATTCAGATTGAAAGAGCAAATCCTCACTATGGCTTACAAGGTTCTACATGATCTGGACCTTGATCAACCACCTGTCCTAGGATCCTTCACTTGTATACGCCACTGTAGCCACGCCCACCTTCTTGCTATGTCCTGAAAACATAAACCTCACCCCCCTCTCAAGGCTTTTGCATATGCCATTCTCTCTCTATTCTCTCTAGAATGCACTTTTCTGGATTTTCTCATTTGTTACTCCTTTACTTCATTTAAGTGAAGGATTGCTACTCTTCTGACATCTTCTTGTTCACTCTACCAGAAATAAACCCCCATCTTCCTGATGCTCAATAGCCTGCTTTTTTTCCCTCATATTTATTACCATCAGACTTTTTATTATATATTTATTTTACATTATTTTTTGTTTCATTTATTGTTTAATGTTTTGTTTATTTTCAGTATCTCCTTCTAGAAAGTAAGTGCCATTAAAGAAAGGACAGTAGTGTGCTGTATCCAGCTTGCATCAGGTCACAAGAGCCAACTCTTAAATTTCTAGGAATTTTGAGAGTTGGTTTTAAAATATAGTCATTATTAAATTATGTAAGTTTATAATTAAGTGAATTATATTGAAGAAAATAATAAATAAGCATAATTACTTTTTTAATTGCTTTTTTTTTCATTTTATTCTTATCCATGCTCTGAAAGTTATTTAAATCTATTGTATTTATAGGGTGGAAACTATATAATGGTGTACTACTACCCATTTTTTACCAATGTATGTTTGTAGCTTAAAATTGGCCATTGTGGATGTATTTACACCATGGAAATTGGCAAATGCCTCAAATCAGGGCTGTCTTCTTGGTGGGTTGGAGGAAGTCCTTAAACATTACCAGCACACAATTGGGCAGGACCTTGCATTTTCACTGCTACTCTCCCTTTGCCTGTAGGAACCGTATCTAACACATGTGTTGCTGAAGAAATTCTGATTTAATGGATGGGATTTCATGGAAAGGGCAGAACTCTGTAGGCTGAAATCATTCAAGAAGATCTAAAGAAGGAAAAATATATCTTAAAGTTTTGGAAAATTTAGAAGCCATATAGGAGTGGGATGTGTATGTTTGTGTTTATGTGTGTGTATGAATGTGTGCACACAGACGTGCACATTTTTGGTCAAAGCAAACACCTAAGCAAAGGGATGAGGCATTTAAAATAAATTTAGAGGGGTACCTGGGTGGCTTAGTTGGTTAAGTCTCCAACTCTTGATTTCTGCTCAGGTCATAATCTCGGGGTCAGGAGATCAAGCCCACGTCAGGCTCTGTGCTCAGCTCAGAGTCGGCTTGGGATTCTCTCTCTCCCTCTCCCTCTCCCTCTGCCTCCTCCCCTCCATTCACTCTAAATAAATATATGCATAAATAAATAAGTAAATATTTTTTAAAATAATGAATTTAGAGGCTGTGAATGGAACCATTTTTAGTTCAGAAAGGAAGAGAAGGATGAGCTTGATTTCTACAGCCTGATGCTGGGATTTTAGCAAAGCTCTAGTTTTCTGAGCACATTAACACATATGGACCCACGCCTGTCTTACTGGTGCCATGATCCTTGAATCCATGGATTTGTCTTTTCTCCTCCCCATCCTGGGAGGGCCACCTGAATGTGCCAGTAGGTGAGCACTCGGGCCCAAGGTTTTGCAATTCCTTGCAGGTTGCTTCCTTTTAGCTCATCCGTATGTACTCTGCCCACCTGCTAATTCATGCAGATGTTTTAGAAGCTGTGAAATATTATTCTTTCAGACTTGAAAGAATGGGGGCCCAGGCAACTCTGTGTTACATTCAAAAGCTCACATCTCCTCTGCATCAGTTTTCAGGCCCTTTACTTCCAGGGATAGGAGTGTGGAAGAACAATCCCAGCCTTTCTCTCCAGGCTTTGTTCATTGCATCAGGTAGACCCATAGTCAGTCCAGAATCATTCAGAGCCCCGCACCAAGAGAGAAGCAGCTAAAACTTCTTGGGGTGAAAATTCCAGAAAACCCAAATAAAACTGGCATACCAAAAAGAGAACATTATGGAACAGGGCTTGCTTCTGGCGCAGCTTGATCTGTGCCTCATATGATACCACCAGGACCAGTTTCACTCTCCACATGTCTCTTACCTTCTCTTAAATAATAAAGCTCCATTTGAAAGCGTTATTTTCAAATGCTTCCCTCACAGACTGAAGTTGACTATGGCTTTTCCAGCCCATACATTTTCTGAGCTTCAAATCTCATAGAAAAGGGTGAGAATTTCTCTCCTCGAAGTCTCAGGGGAAGAAACAATTATAATAATAACTAATTCTTGAATACTTTTAATTTGGGATTTACTATGTAAGTACGTTACATATAATAACCCCTTTTATGTTTATATCTTCTCAGTACTTAGCTTATTCCTGTTTCAGAAATAAACTGAGTTTGAGACACATTAAATAACATTCCAATAGTGACTGGCTGAGTGGGGACTCAAAGCCAGGTACCTGCTCCCCAGTGACTGGGACCCTTTATTATATCACGTGACCTCCCAGAAGGCCGCTTGTATGTATTTCATTGGCTCTGATTAGGCCAAGTGCACCAATCCCTGGACCAATCCCTATGGCCATGAGTCACTCAGCCCTGAGCTGTGTGTGGCATTCTGAAGCAGAAATGCCCCACCTTGTATACCTGGCTTGGTGGGATAGGGGGCTTCTGCAGGGTTATTGCTTGAATAGGATGATAGCTGCAGTGTTGGCTACAAAGGAATCTCAAGCCGCCTGGGGCTCTGTTCTCCCTTGGTGATTTTCTCTGGGGCAGAATGGGGTCACTCTACCTCCCCCTACCCACCTCCCTCCCCCGCCCCCCCGCCCCAGACATATAGAGACAAAGTTTCCCTATGCTCTGGCCATGATTTCCTGAAGCTCTGGGCAGTGGGAGTGGACCAGTCCCACCTGCAGAATGACGAACCCGGACAGGAAGGATCCTCCACGCCCTTGGAAATGGGAGCCCTCCATGGCCATGCTGAATGGTTGTTCCATCCCAGTGTAGGAGCTATTTTTCCTGTCTGACAGCCCTGCCTGCAGGGCTTGGTGCTCCCAGCCACAGTGCAGGCATTTGAGAACTCACTGAAAGAAGCCATTTCTGCCAAGCTTTTGAGGGATGCGTGGTGATAAACTAGAAGTGGAAATCACCACTCTGAGAAATGAGGGTGTCACATTTTCACCAAATACAGCACCCGTGGTGGGGTGGGGGGCACAGAAACGACCCTCTGGCTGTCCAGACCTTTCCATCTTGTCAGCTTAATGAATTTGAGCACCAAAGCCTGCTGGCAGTTGTCTGTGTGCAGAGTGAGACAGTGATGTAATCCTGATTAAAATAGTTAGTAAGGAATTAATGAGAGGTTATCTCTTTGTCTTCAATCATTTCCTGGTGAGAAGAAGATTCTCTAAGCAGAACTCATTAGAGCTGTTCCTTTGCAGTTACTGAAATTACCCTGTTTTGAAATTACTCAGAATTTTCAAGAAGCAAACTCATTTCAAGTCATTATTTCTGAATGTTATGACTACAGTATGAAAAAATTGTTTTATTATTATTTTTTTAAACCAAAGATCTAGTCCAATCAGGAGGGTTTGAACACTTATTCTGGTATCTAAATTCCACTCATTTTAGTTTATTTTAGGATGGAATTTTTGCAGGCACATAAAGGAAGACAGAGACTATTTGGGTCTCCATCAGAGATAGTAAATGAAGACAAATTTATTCTAATCTGTTATAGGAGAATAATTCAGTTGAATCTAGTACGACAAATATTCACTATGTACCTTTTGTGTTGTGGTTAGTGGAGTATTTAAGACACAAAAACAAAAAAGCATTGTTAGTAGCTTGAGCTGTCAAGGGTAAAGACTCAGGGATCCCACTGGAAGCTACAAATCTCAGCCCCAACATTTACCACCTTTGTCATCGGGGGTAACTAAAATCTCTAATTTTCTGTTTCTTAATAAGCAGAACAGGGATAAATGCAATACTTTCCTTACAAGGTTAATATAAGGAGTAAAAAAAAAAATCTGTAAGAAGTATTTAGAAGCATATCTGGTGCATAGGAAGGATCCAATGGGTGTCTGATTAAGGAGCTCAAATGAACATAAAACTAAGTAAAAGAACTTTCTGTTTGGAAGTTTGACAAAGTATATGGACCACTATCTGGTCAGGGTCTGCCAACAAATTATATTTTATTTTAGGTGATCTTATGATCTCAGGGAAGCTGCTTCCATTAGAACACCTGGAAAAACAGAAATTACATCCAGGTTTACATGGGAATTTATCATGTGACCAAGATTGCATTTTTTTCTTCTTCTTTTATCCAAAAACAATTAATATACATTATCATGTTAGTTTCAGGTGTATAATATACTGTGCATAATATGATTCAACAATTCTATACATTTCTCAGTACTCCTCAAGATAAGTGTACTCTTAATCCCCTTTATCTATTTCACCCATCGCTCCCACCCACCTCCCTCTGGCAACCACCAATTTGTTCTCCATATTTAAGAATCTGTTTTTTTTTGTCTTTTTTTTTCTTTCATTTGTTTTGTTTTCTTAATTCTGCATATAAGTGAAATCATATGGTATTTGTCTTTCTCTGACATATCTCACTAAGCATTATACTCTTTAAGTCCATCTATGTTTTTGCAAATGGCAAGATTTCATTTTTTTTTACAGCTGAGTAGTATTCCTGTGTGTGTGTGTGTGTGTGATATTTTCTTTATCCAATCATCTATTAATTGACCCTTGGGTTACTTCTATATCTTGGCTATTATAAGTAATGCTGCAGTAAACACTGGGGTACATATATCTATTTGAATTAGTGTTTTTGTTTTCTTTGGGTAAGTACCCAGGAGTGGAATTACTGGATTGCATAGTAATCCTATTTTAATTTTTTGAGGAACCTCCGTACTGTCTTTCACCATGGCTACACCAATTTGCATTCCCGCTAACAGTGCTTGAAGGTTCCTTTTCCTCCATATCCTTGTCAACACTTATTATTCCTTGTTTTTTATTTTGGCCATTCTGACAGGTGTAAAGTGATATCTTACTGTGGGTTTGATTTGCATTTCCCTGATGATAATGATGTTGAGCATCTTCTCGTGTGTCTGTTGGCTATCTGTATGTCTTCTTCAGAAAAATGTCTATTCAGGTCCTCTGCCCATTTTTTAAATGGATTGCTTCATTTTTTTTGGTGTTGAGCTGTACAAGCTCTTTATATATTTTGGAAATTAACCCCTTATCAGATATATCATTCACAAATATTTCTTCTCATTCACTAGGTTGCCTGTTTCTTTGGTGGTTTCCTTCATTATGCAAAAACTTTTTATTTTGGTGTAGTCTCAATAGTTAATTTTGCTTTTGTTTCCCTTGCCAGATGAAACATATCTAAAAAATGTTTCTATGGCCAGTGCCAAAGAAATTACTGCCTATGTTCTCTTCTAGGAGTTTTATGGTTTCAGGTCTCATATTTAGATCATTAGTCAGATTTGACTAAAGTTGTAGTTTTTTTTTTTGCATATGATGTAAGAAAGTGATCCAGTTTCATTCTTTTGCATGTATCTGTCCAGTTTTTCCAACACCATTTGTTGAAAAGACTATCTTTTCCCCATTGCATATTCTTGCTTCCTTTGTTGTAAATTAATTGACCATAAAAGCATGGGTTTATTTCTGGACTCTACTCTGTTCCACTGATCAATGTGTGTCTTTGTGCCAGTACTATACTGGTTTGATTACTACAGCTTTGTACTATATCTCGAAACCTGGGATTGCGATGCCTCCAGGTTTGTTTTTCTTTTTCAAGATTGCTTTGACTATTTAGGGGTTTTTTTTGTTGTTCCATGAAAATTTTAGGGTTCTTTGTTCTAGTTCTGTGAAAAACGTTGGTGATATTTTGTAATTTAAGACTGCATTTAACTCAGGATAGTTTATGGATTATATCAGGTAATAATTGCTGCATATATGGAAGAAAACATGAGATTCCTTCCTTACTCCACACACAGATATAAATTCAGGATGAATTAAAGAGCTAAATGAAAACAAAAATAATAATCTTGGAACAAATTACAGGGGAATATTTTTATAACTCTGGGATGATGGAACTTTCTTAAACAAGACAGAAACCTCAGAAAACATCATAAAATAGAGATACTCCACTATATAAATATTTTAAGAACTAGTATGGCAAATATACCATCAGTAAAATGAAAATGTAAACTATATATTGGTTAACATAATTAAAATAGAATTGACAAGTAAAGAGTACTGGTCCTACTGTTTGAAGAGCTCTTTCAATTGATAAAGTTAAAAGACAAAAATAAAATAAATAAAGACAAATAACTCCACTAAGTATGAATAGACAATTCAGAAAAGAAGAACTGGAAAAGCCAATAAATTTAGAAAAAGATGCTCAACCACATGCAGGAAAATGCAAATTTAAAAATGAATTACAATTTTTTTTGGTTATCAGATTTGCAATCCAATGTGGTGAGACTTTGGGGTGATGGAGAGGAAGATGAGGGGATACTGTCACACATTTCTGGAGGAACAGTCAGTTGCTACCATAATATCTAGAAATATTGCTTAAAATTAAAAAAATGTTGCTACCCTTTGTCCAAGTAATCCCACTTTAGGGAATTTTACTTACAGAAATAAAGGCACCCAAAGGTACTGATATAAGTATTAGAGCACTGCAGTTTTGCAGAGGAGGAAAATGGGAAGTAAGCTGCAAAATGCATCAACAAAGTAAGGGCTGAATAAATTGTGGTGTCTACATTCTACTGAATATTATGCAACTTGTAAAGAAAATGAGGTAGGGATGTTTACTTACTTTTCCATCTCTTAAATAAGTTTTTCCAACCCTTTCTTGCTTTTTTGCTGGCTGTTCTGAGCCTCAGAAGGAACTTTTTACTGTAGTTTTGTTCACATTTTTCTCCACATCAAGAGTAGGAGAACTGTACCCTGGATAGAAATTCACCTGTGAGATTCATATTCTGTGTGGCATGAAATTGCTGTCTGAGACATAGCTGAGGAAGCAAGAGGGATGGAATATAGAAAGCACATCAGCACTAGTGTGGAGAAGAACACAGGTAGCATATAAATCATTCACTTAGCCTAGTTGCTTGGTAATAAATTTTAAGGGGTGGGGCCTCCTGCTGAGGGAGGTGCCTCTTTACAAGATCAGGAAAGATTTAGCCATACCACCTAGGCTTGTTCTTATGACACCAAAGTTAATGTGGCTGTCTGTCCCCTGGGACCTGCTAGCTGAGGTCATGACCACCTTCTGCACCATCGAAGTCAATTATTGTTTTAATAGCGCCATCTTGGTGTGCTTTGATGACTTCCAATGTCTGAACTAATTCATTCACACTGTCACTTCTATGAGTATTTATTAAACAACTGATATGTATCTTGCACTGTTCTGGACACTGCAGATAGAGTAGTGAATTAAACAGACCAATTTTATTCTCTTACGAAGTTTCTATCTAATCAGGGGCCTGAATAGAGAACAGACAATAGAAAAATAAACAAATGGATGTATAGAAGGTGATAAGTATATAAAGGAAAGTAAAGCAGGGAAGAAGATGGCAAAGTACATATACATATGTGTGCATGTATGTAGGCTCTTTTAAATAGGGTAGTAAAATAGGGGGTTAGGGAAGGCCTCTCTGCAAGGGTGACATTTGAGCAGGATCCTACCTAAGGAAGAATGTGACCTCTTGGTGCCACCCCGGAAAGGAGGTTTCAGGTAGAAGGAACAGCAAGCGAACTGTTCCAAGGCAGGAGCATGTGTGTGTGTGTACATGCATGTGTGCATGTGTGCGTGCATGTTTTCCCAGGGAGGGAGAGGCGGCAGGTACACCTGGAGCAGAGGGAGAGGAGAAAGGGAGTGCAAGGAGCTGCACTCATGGAAGCAGCACAGGCCGGGACCACCGGCATCCCTCTGGCTCTGAGAAGGATTGTGAATTTTACTCTGCTTGAAGCCACGCCAGGTTTTGAGCAGGAGGCTGATGAGATCTCACTTAATGTTTTAACAAGGGTCGTTCTGGCTGCTGTGAAAAGAATGGACAGGAGGAAGTATGGGTGGAATCAGGAAGCTTGTTAAAAGTCTTTCTCAGTGTCAGGGGGAGATGATGATGGCTTAGACCACTTAGAAACTGTGGTGTCACGGAGTGTGGTCTGACTGGGGACATTCCGAAGATGGGGCTGACCAAATTTGCTGATGGATCCGATGTGAGGCAAGAGATTGGGATCAAGGGTGAAGCAAGAGATTGGGATCAAGATCCCCTTTAACAGACCTTTCCAGTCCCCTGATCTACACTCTGAGGCCCCCTTACTGAGAATGGGTTAAAATGTTCCTGTCAGGCCTGGGGTGGGAGGGGGTTGGAGAGAGCCTGCGGAGTAGTGTCTGTGGGAGGCCTTTCCCCTCCCATTCTGCTCTGAGTCACAAAACTCATATTTGTACCTCACTTCAGAATTGAACAAAAGTGGATCTCATTCAAATAATTCATTTACCACTCAGAAGAGTCCCTGTGTGGTCTTCTTATCCTGAATCTTCTTGCTATCTTGATTTTATAGATGACATAGCTCCAGGTCAAGAACTAACATGCTTTCTCCAGGGTAGCAGGGTTCTGATTTGAACCCAGACCTTCTGGTCTCCATCCATACCATGCAGCGTCCTACGCAGACTTCCCAAGGCATTCCCGCGTCCTGCCTCATCCACACTCCTCAGTAACTTTGCCAGTATGTGGAGCAGATATAAGGAACTAGACAGTGTAAATAAGGCAAGCGAAGCTTAAAAGTACTTACTGAGATGCCCAGCAGCCACACCGCTCTGCTCATGGTGACACCCAGGTCTTGTGAGGCTCAGCACAGCACTGCACGTCATGGACGGGGGACCTGGGACACTGCTGACAGAGAACTAAGACAACTCCTCTTTTTTTTCCTTCAACCTGGCTTATTCAAACACTTTGTTCCTGCAAAAATAGGGCTTTCTGGGAAGCAAAATTCAACGAGACTCTGTTCTCATGGAATCTGTTGGCTTACTTCATACCTCTCAGAGGAGATTTTGGCAGGTCCAAACTCTGAGCTCAAACCCCCCCAGATCAGGAAGGGTCAGCACAGGGAGCAGAACCACAGTCAGAGGAAAGGAAAGTTCCTAAGTCTTCTCTGCACTCAGAATCTAAAGCTGTTGCTTTCACCCATCTGAAGCAGGCTGATCAGAGGAGGCACATCATCGAGAATGGAGACAGCAAGATCCCATTCTTTTCAAGGATCACTGCTCCCTGTCAGCTCAAGACTCAGAAGGCACACGGAAGGCAAGGGTGCCTTTTACCTTGCACTGCCTCCAGCCTGCTGGGGGAGATGAAGCCGGTTGGCTCAGCTCTGAGGAGCTCTGCAGCCCTGTCTGTTTAATTTCCGGTGGACCCTCAGTGCCCAGGGAGAGCGCGTGTTTTGCTTGTGATGTTGGTAATGAACCGCCGCTGGGAACAAATTAATGAGTGTGTCAGAAACTGCAGTGGAACTGTATTACGATTCATAAACACCACGGTGAAAATGCCAGTTGAGCTCTGGTATAAATACGCACAAACTCTGAAGAAGCAAACTCCTTTTCCTTCTAATGAGAGAAGAATTTAAAATAATATCATTCTGCCCTGAGCCACATTGCCAGGGGAGAGTTCCTTAGTGGATAGATGGTTTTTCTAATTTCATTTTTAATGCATAAAGAAACACAGTCTAATTTTACTTTTTATATTTGTGTGCAAATGTACTATACTTTGAAATACATGTAGTATATATACCATGTATGGGTAAAAAATATTCAAAAATGTAAATCGTGTCACCTTTTCAGGTGTTGTACCACGTTTGTTAAATGAGATCTTTCTCTTTTCTTTTTGTTGACTACCGTGTTTACATGGCCTTTTATCAATAGTCTTCTTTAATATTCTGAGTTTGGAATTTAGATGCAGAAATTAAAATTAAAAATGACCCCATTAGTACACAGAGACCTATGACTTTAAAGCTCATGGCAGGGGGAGAAAAAGAAAGTTCCATTTATTTTGAAGGTGCAGTGGGGTTGTGTTGGGAGCATCTATATATGATTCTTGATATGCATGAGGATGCTCACGTTTATGGTGGGGGCTGTTGCTGCAACAAAAGGCGTAAGACAGGGCTTCCACAGAGCCCTGACTTTCCATAAATGCCCCTGGGGCTGTTGCAGAGAAGGCTGGGAAATAGTGGGGAAAGAATCTCTGCAGTAAGGTTCCAGGCTTTCCCTTCCCAATTCAATAAGAACCACTCCTCTTTTATGTCCTTAACATCTCAGGGCACCAGGTAAATTTCATTTCATTAAAGTGTGCTGCAAAAGAAAGCCAGGAACTGATAAGTTAGTAGTGGATTGGGCATGGGTTTCAGAATCAATAAGACTTGATTTCATATATAAACTCCTGTATTTAGGGACACCTGGGTGGCTCAGTCAGTTAAGCGTCTGCCTTTGGCTCAGGTCATGATCCCAGGGTCTGGGATCCAGTCCCTCACCAGGCTCCTCGCTCAGCAGGAAGCCTGCTTCTCCCTCTGCCTGCTGTTTATCCCTGCTTGTGTGCTCTCTCTCTCTCTCTCTCTGGCAAATAAATAAATAGAATCTAAAAAATAAAAAAAAATAACTCCAGTATTTATTCGCTATTGGATTTGGGGCACATGTAACCCCTTAGAATCTTGATTTTTATCTAAGACTGAATGATAATAACCCCTACTTGCTTGGTTGCCATGAGAATTAGAGAGAGTGAATTAAAATGCCTTGCACTTAATTGATTTTCACAAAAGATTGTGTGATTATTATAACAGGTTCTAGCTGGTAACTAGTCATAGGTTTAAGTGGTTTGTTTTCTTCCTTTGACAACTTCAGAACATGAAGCCTCCTTCCTCTAACTGCTCTAATGTCAAGGCTAACAGAAGGCAATTTCGCCTTGAGTCAGAGACTCTATTTAGCTCATCACAACCTCAAATGTTAGTTTCAGAAAGGAGAACAAAACTTGTTCAAAAGTACTGCTTATTTCTCATAAGTGACCAATTTGAGTTTGGAACAATTGTGGGAAATGGTTTACTAAGACGTGAAGCAGTAATGTAACAGTTCTTTTTACCACTCCATTTTGAGTTATCTACTCTTAAATTGTTCTTGAGTAGCTTCTTAACACCATCACCTGTGAATTTCCATCTAAAACAGTATGCAAAATAGAAAGCACAATGACTGAATCAAGTTGGTGTCAAAGCAACTTTCCAGGAGTAAAAGCATATCTGGGTTAGACTCCAGTGCAGTTCCTTTGTCTCCAACTTCAGAAGTTGAGTTTGTAGTAGGTGCCATTTAGCGAATCCTTCCAGCCTTATTACAGATGGCATGTTGAATCACTTGTTTTCCTCAATTCCTTACCAAGAGAGTGACTCACTATTGACATGGCAATCCTTCATTTTAAGATTCAGGTCAGTAGTTAATGAGTTGCTCAGTGGTCAATAAAGTGGGAAAAGAAATGACAAGAAATGGAATTGTTTTGAATGAGGTGTTACTCTTTACAGCTAGATGAAATGGGTTATATTTTGGAAATTATAGGAGAAAATCCAAACTGAGTAATACTGGCCAAGAGAAAAGGGAAGATTTGCCTCATCCCCTCTTTGGGGATTCTGTTACTCTAGTTCAACTATCTCACATTTATTTTATGTAGTTCAAAAATCAAAGTAGTTGAGGCATTGTGTGGCCTTTTCAAACTTAGCAACCCAAGGTGAATTTTTGATGGATGCATCCAGTTTCATGTAGGCAAAAGATCTTGAATGTGCTAGTCACAAAACAGCAGTGAATGTTAACGAGGGCATTGCAATTTAAGTTCTTGCATAACCAGCTATGTCCAGAGATGGGATGCCCACTTTCCTCACTGATAGCAGAAAAAAATGGTGTTGTAGATCAAAAGGGCTTCTATCCATCATGAAAATTCATTCTTGGAGGACAGTGAATCAAAGCTTGTGGAAGGCCTTTTATGAATCACTCAGCAGAGAATTGGGAAAGTTTTAAGGATTCATTCATATTCACAGCCACCAGATTTTCTGAAATGCTTGTTAACTTTCTGAGACCATCTTAGCACAGTTGGAGTGTTTCACATCAGCCAACACATGGTCTCAACTCAGTGTTCTCAAATTGGTTCATTGCATAATGTCTGAAATGAAATAACATCAAGAGGCAATGCTAAGTGACTCAGCAAAAAGCAGTGACTTGTAGGGAGCTGCCTGAAGGCCAGGGTGAGTCCCAGTCTGTTTTATAGACTTCTGTTCAGTTTTCCTAGGAAGGCAGTTTCTTTGTTTTACTTTTATTTTTTTTAAAAAGATTTATTTATTTATTTGAGAGAGAGAAAGAGAGAGGGAGTGATGGGGGAGGGGGTGAGGAAGAGGGAGAGAGAATCTCAAGCAGACTCCCTGCTGAGTGTAGAGCCCCACATGGGGCTTGATCTCATGACCCCGAGATCACAACATGAGCCAAAATCAGGAGTCAGATGCTTAACCTATGGAGCCACCCAGGTGCCCCATTTTGTTTTATTTTTATAAAGTTCTTTTGCTGTGGCACTCATTTTCTTGGGATATGATTTTTAGTAATGACCAATATCACTCTGAAACAAGATGGTATTTTAGTTGACCTTCCCCCAGAAGCACATACTGAGATGCAAGATGTTTATTGGGAAAGCAACACCAGGAAAAACTGAAGCATGGGGGTTGGGGGAAGGAAACTGATAAGGCATGGGTTATAAAATAAGTTACCATTGAAGACAACTGGAGCTCAGTCTCATTGGGAAATTCTAGGAAAAGGTGTGTGGATATGCCTCAGAGTTACCTCACGTGAGGGGCAAGGAGGGTCAGAGCAGAAGGCAGATGGGAGGCAGTGACAGGGTATGTTATAGACGGTGACATTGTGATGAAGGAACTCATTTCAGGAAAGTTATTAGAATTGGGATGAGTTTGGGAAGGGTAGGAGAAAATCCTACACATAAGAAGATAAAGAATCAGTGAGATAGAAGACCAAATGATGGAAAATAAAGAAGCTGAGAAAAAGAGAGATAAACAACTACTGGATCACGAGGGCAGAATTCGAGAGATAAACGATACCATAAGACGAAACAACATTAGAATAATTGGGATCCCAGAAGAAGAAGAAAGAGAGAGGGGGGCAGAAGGTATAATGGAGCAAATTATAGCAGAGAACTTCCCTAATTTGGGGAAGGAAACAGGCATCAAAATCCAGGAAGCACAGAGAACCCCTCTCAAAATCAATAAAAATAGGTCAACACCCTGACATCTAATAGTAAAACATACGAGTCTCAGAGACAAAGAGAAAATCCTGAAAGCAGCTCGGGAGAAGAGATCTGTAACCTACAATGGTAGAAACATTAGATTGGCAACAGACTTATCCACAGAGACCTGGCAGGCCAGAAAGGACTGGCAGGACATATTCAGAGCACTAAATGAGAAAAATATGCAGCCAAGAATACTATATCCAGCTAGGCTGTCATTGAAAATTGAAGGAGAGATCAAAAGCTTCCAGGACAAACAAAAACTAAAGGAATTTGCAAACACGAAACCAGCCCTACAAGAAATCTTGAAAGGGGTCCTCTAAGCAAAAAGAGAGCCTAAAAGCAACATAGACCAGGAAGGAACACAAACAATATACAGTAACAGTCACTTTACAGGCAATACAATGGCACTAAATTCCTATCTTTCAATAGTTACCCTGAATGTAAATGGGCTAAATGCCCCAATCAAAAGACACAGGCTATCAGATTGGATTAAAAAACAAGACCCATCGATATGCTGTCTGCAAGAGACTCATTTTAGACCCAAAGACACCCCCAGATTGAAAGTGAGGGGGTGGAAAACCATTTACCATGCTAATGGACACCAAAAGAAAGCTGGGGTGGCAATCCTTATATCAGACAAATTAGATTTTAAACCAAAGACTGTAATAAGAGATGAGGAAGGACACTATATCCTACTTAAAGGGTCTATCCAACAAGAAGATCTAACAATTGTAAATATCTATGCCCCTAACATGGGAGCAGCCAATTATATAAGGCAATTAATAACAAAAGCAATGAAACACATTGACAACAATACAATAATAGTGGGGGACTTTAACACCCCCCTCACTGAAATGGACAGATCGTCTAAGCAAAAGATCAACAAGGAAATAAAGGCTTTAAATGACACACTGGACCAAATGGACTTCACAGACATATTCAGAACATTCCATCCCAAAGCAACGGAATACACATTCTTCTCTAGTGCTCATGGAACATTCTCCAGAATAGATCACATCCTAGGTCATAAATCAGGTCTCAACTGGTACCAGAAGATTGGGATCATCCCCTGCATATTTTCGGACCACAATGCTTTGAAACTAGAACTCAATCACAAAAGGAAAGTTGGAAAGAACTCAAATACATGGAGGCTAAAGAGCATCCTACTGAAGAATGAATGGGTCAACCAGGAAATTAAAGAAGAATTAAAAAAATTCATGGAAACCAATGAAAATGAAAACACAACTATTCAAAATCTTTGGGATACAGCAAAGGCAGTCCTAAGAGGAAAGTATATAGCAATACAAGCCTTTCTCAAGAAACAAGAAAGGTCTCAAGTACACAACCTAACCCTACACCTAAAGGAGCTGGAGAAAGAACAGCAAATAAAGCCTAAACCCAGCAGGAGAAGAGAAATAATAAAGATCAGAGCAGAAATCAATGAAATAGAAACCAAAAGACATAGAACAGATCAACGAAACTAGGAGCTGGTTCTTTGAAAGAATTAACAAGATTGATAAGCCCCTGGCCAGACTTATCAAAAAGAAAAGAGAAATGACCCAAATAAACAAAATCATGAATGAAAGAGGAGAAATCACAACCAACACCAAAGAAATACAAACAAGTATAAGAACATATTATGAGCAACTCGATGCCAGCAAATTAGATAACCTGGAAGAAATGGATGCATTCCTAGAGATGTATCAACTACCAAAACTGAACCAGGAAGAAATAGAAAACCTGAACAGACCTATAACCACTAAGGAAATAGAAGCAGTCATCAAAAATCTCCCAAAACACAAAAGCCCAGGGCCAGATGGCTTCCCAGGGGAATTCTACCAAACATTTCAAGAAAAATTAATACCTATCCTTCTGAAACTGCTCCAAAAAATAGAAATGGAAGGAAAACTTCCAAACTCATTTTATGAGGCCAGCATTACGTTGATCCCAAAACCAGACAAAGACCCCATCAAAAAGGAGAATTACAGACCAATATCCCTGATGAACATGGATGCAAAAATTCTCACCAAAATACTAGCCAATAGGATCCAACAGTACATTAAAAGGATTATTCACCATGACCAAGTCAGATTTATCCCTGGGCTGCAAGGTTGGTTCAACATCCGCAAATCAATCAACGTGATACAATACATTAACAAAAGAAAGAACAAGAATCATATGATCCTCTCAATAGATGCAGAAAAAGCATTTGACAAAGTACAGCATCTTTCTTGATCAAAACTCTTCAGACTATAGGCATAGAGGGTACATACCTCAATATCATAAAAGCCATCTATGAAAAACCTACAGCCAATATCATTCTCAATGGGGAAATACTGAGAGCTTTCCCCCTAAGATCAGGAACGCAGCAGGGATGTCCACTATCACCACTGCTATTCAACATAGTATTGGAAGTCCTAGCCACAGCAATCAGACAACAAAAAGAAATCAAAGGCATCCAAATTGGCAAAGAAGAAGTCAAACTCTCACTCTTTGCAGATGATATGATACTTTATGTGGAAAATCCCAAAGACTCCACCCCAAAACTGCTAGAACTCATACAGGAATTCAGTAAAGTGGCAGGATATAAAATCAATGCACAGAAGTCAGTGGCATTCCTATACACCAACAACAAGTCAGAAGAAAGAGAAATTAAGGAGTCGATCCCCTTTACAATTGCACCCAACAATGTAGGATACCTAGGAATAAATCTAACCAAAGAGGCAAAGGATCTGTACTCAGAAAACTATAGAATACTCATGAAAGAAATTGAGGAAGACACAAAGAAATGGAAAAACGTTCCATGCTCATGGATTGGAAGAACAAATATTGTGAAGATGTCAATCCTACCTAGAGCAATCTACACATTCAATGCAATCCCCATCAAAATACCATCCACTTTTTTCAAAGAAATGGAACAAATAATCCTAAAATTTATATGGAACCAGAAAAGACCCTGCATAGCCAGAGGAATGTTGAAAAAGAAAATCAAAGCTGGCGGCATCACAATTCCGGACTTCCAGCTCTACTACAAAGCTGTCATCATCAAGACAGTATGGTACTGGCACAAAAACAGACACATAGATCAATGGAACAGAATAGAGAGCCCAGAAATGGACCCTCAACTCTATGGTCAACTAATCTTTGACAAAGCAGGAAAGAATGTCCAATGGCAAAAAGACAGTCTCTTCAACAAATGGTGTTGGGAAAATTGGACAGCCACATGCAGAAGAATGAAACTGGACCATTTCCTTACACCACACACAAAAATAGACTCCAAATGGTTGAAAGACCTCAGTGTGAGACAGGAGTCCATCAACATCCTAAAGGAGAACACAGGCAGCAACCTCTTCGACCTCAGCCGCAGCAACTTCTTCCTAGAAACATCGCCAAAGGCAAGGGAAGCAAGGGCAAAAATGAACTATTGGGACTTCATCAAGATAAAAAGCTTTTGCAAAGCAAAGGAAACAGTCAACAAAACCAAAGACAACTGACAGAATGGGAGAAGATATTTGCAAATGACATATCAGATAAAGGGCTAGTATCCAAAATCTATAAAGAACTCATGAAACTCAACACCAAAAGAACAAAGAATCCAATCAAGAAATGGGCAGAAGACATGAACAGACATTTTTCCAAAGAAGACATCCAAACGGCCAACAGACACATGAAAAAGTGTTCAATATCGCTCGGCATCAGGGAAATCCAAATCAAAACCTCAATGAGATACCACCTCACACCAGTCAGAATGGCTAAAATTAACAAGTCAGGAAATGACAGATGTTGGCGGGGATGCGGAGAAAGGGGAATCCTCCTACACTGTTGGTGGGAATGCAAGCTGGTGCAGCCACTCTGGAAAACAGTATGGAGATTCCTCAAAAAGTTGAAAATAGAGCTACCATATGATCCAGTAATTGCACTCCTGGGTATTTACCCCAAAGATACAAAAGTAGGGATCCGAAAGGGTACGTGCACCCCGATGTTTATAGCAGCAATGTCCACAATAGCCAAACTGTGGAAAGAGCCAAGATGTCCATCAACAGATGAATGGATAAAGAAGATGTGGTATATATACACAGTGGAATATTATGCAGCCATCAAAAGGAATGAGATGTTGCCATTTGCAACGACGTGGATGGAACTGGAGGGTATTATGCTGAGCGAAATAAGTCAAACAGAGAAAGACATGTATCATATGACCTCACTGGTATGAGGAATTCTTAATCTCAGGAAACAAACTGAGGGTTGCTGGAGTGGGGGGTGGGGTGGGAGGGATGGGGTGACTGGGTGATGGACACTGGGGAGGGTATGTGCTCTGGTAAGCGCTGTGAACTGTGCAAGACTGTTGAATCTCAGATCTGTACCTCTGAAACAAATAATACAATATATGTTAAGAAAGAAAAAAAGAAGAAGAAGAATGTAGCAGGAGGGGAAGAATGAAGGGGGGGAAATCGGAGGGGGAGAAGAACCATGAGAGACGATGGACTCTGAAAAACAAACTGAGGGTTCTAGAGGGGAGGGGGGTGGGAGGATGGGTTAGCCTGGTGATGGGTATTGAGGAGGGCACGTTCTGCATGGAGCACTGGGTGTTATGCACAAACAATGAATCATGGAGCACTATATCTAAAACTAATGATGTAATGTATGGGGATTAACATAACAATAAAAAAATTAAAAAAAAAAAGAAGATAAAGCAGAGGGAGCCAAAGGGATATCACAGGGATGGCATAACCTTTGATACAATTGATTCTGTGGTGAGGAAGCGTACTTGAGTTACTGACCATCTACTATTATTAATTTTTAAGTATCCACAGAATGATTACTCAGTATGTAAGTTTTATAGGCTCTGATCCTTTGTTTCTTCCTGTTGGATTCTATTTGA
Organism: Halichoerus grypus; assembly: GCF_964656455.1. Taxonomy (NCBI): domain Eukaryota; kingdom Metazoa; phylum Chordata; class Mammalia; order Carnivora; family Phocidae; genus Halichoerus; species Halichoerus grypus. Next base: position 101,471,151 of record NC_135721.1, read on the forward strand.
CCATATTCTTGATGACCATCACTAGTAAACAAGTGAGGAAGAGGAGGAAAAAGAAGAAGAAGGAGGGGGGAAGGGAGGAGGTCAGGAGGAGGAAAAGAAGAAAAAGGGGGAAGAAGGGACAGGAAGAGGAGGGGAAGGATGGGGAGTTGGGGGAGGAGGAGGAAGAAAAGGAAAAATATTAAGAAGGAGGAGGACAGCGAAAGACAATGTAGACTATATAACCTAAATCAGAAGTTTTTGGAAATGGATCTATGGGTTAATGCTAAACTGTGATGACTTTTTTTTCTAGTTCATGGAGGAAAAATAAATAAAAGGTCAGTGTAGTGAAATTTCCATAGAGGTAAATCTACTCTGATATTATATCTTTCCAACATTTTGATATTAAAGGTTTTTCTCTTAGACAACATAGTAATAATGGATGGGTATTTAAAAAAAAATACTCTCTCAACCGAAATAAAGAATTAGGAAACTCATGTCCTTAGTTTTGAAAAGGTGCATATATTTTGCTGGTATGAGAAACTTAGAGTCCTGGAACCATTAGCCTCACCCTCCAAGACATTTTTTACGTCATTCTGAAAAGTTAACCAATACTAATGGCTGTGGGTCACTCCTTAGCAAGGCTGCATTTGAAATAGAAACAGTATATTCAAGTGGATCAGAGCATAGGTTAGGGCCAGAGACTAGGTCTTTCAGCATGGCCACTTGCTGTCCATGAGAACTGTTATGGATTTTTCAAACCTTTGTGTCTCAATATACTCATCTGTAGAATGGGTAAAATAATCAGAGCACCTATCTCACTAGGCTGATGTGAAAAAAAAAACGCAATAATACTTGTACAATGCCTAGGACAAGATCTGCCACACAATAAACATACAATAAATATTACCTATAATAGTTAACTATATGTATTACTCTATGATAATGGAAACATGCTAATACAGCTGGAAATTTCCAAAATTGAGGGTTTTTTTTTCCGAGATGATGCTTTCTAATTAAATTACTTGGTCTACATGCATTACAACAGGTGAAGTATTTTTTTTAATATTTTATTTATTGATTGATAGAGAGAGCGAGAGAGCACAAGCAGGGGGAACAGTAGAGGGAGAGGGAGAAGCAGGCTCCCCACCAAGCAAGGAGCCTGATGCGGGCTCGATCCCAGGACCCTGGGATCATGACCTGAGCCGAAGGCAGACACTTAACCATCTGAGCCACCCAGGCGCCCCAACAGGTGAAGTATTTTTTAAATAAAAAAAGAAGATAGAGATATTACTCACGGTAGGTAATAACTTTAAAGTTTTCACATTATTTTTTTTAAGATTTATTTATTTATTTTAGAGCAAGATAGTGAGAGTGCGAGATCAGGGAGGGGCAAAGGGAGAGAGAGAGAGAAAATCTCAGGCAGACTCCCCGCTGAGCACAGAGCCAGACAGAAGGCTCCATCTCACATCCCTGAGATCATGACCTAAGCTGAAATCAAGAGTCAGATGCCCAACCAACTAAGCCACCCAGGCGCCCCTTCACATTATTTTAATGAATATAGAGTAACTCTTCAGATGGACTTTACTGTAAAGGATTTGTATTTGTATATAGGAATTGTAAAGCTTTTAAGCTTTAGCACTAGTTCTTGACAAGTTGTTTTTACATTGCAAGCATTTCTTATTATAATTGGTATGGAAAACAAGGACATTTTCTTCTTAATTAAGATAGCCTTTGGAAATTTATAATTGGCTATAGTAACTATATAATACTATAATATATCATAGCGACTGCATTATAAAATAATAAAGTGAAGGAGGTCATTTTATGATTTTAGTTTTTTTTCCTATGGTTTCAGGAGCATTTTACCAGACAAGGTAGAATATGAGGAAAGATGGCAATGATTCTATCATCCCATGAGTTTTGGACCAGAGTCTATGAGAGACATAGAATAAGAAGACAGTCTTCACAAATAGGAAAATGAACAGCGAACAGATGGGCTAAGTCTGCTTTTTCAGACAGCACTGTTTCCAAACATGAAAGCACCCCCGTGGACAAAGGAAAAGGATTTTGTCTGAACTCAGCACCTGAAGCAATAAATGCTGACTCTTTCCCATTTCCTTAAAGGAATCTTGGCCAAGATAGCAAGGGGACAGTGATGGGAGGAGGGAGAAAAGGCGAGTTTAAGATATATTAGCGTCTTTATCTCTTAATGGAGAGACTCAAATTTGATTGTAATTCCAAGCAAAATCTCATTAGCTGAGCTCAGCAGAACTCTTGAGAGACAGTTACTGGCCATCCCTAATCACTTCTCAAGTGGTCCCTTGGCTGGACTCTTAAAAGTCGGTTGGTTTCTAGACTTGCTGGAGGTGTGGCTGGAGAACCTGGAGAGAACTATACAATGGTTAGCTTGCCTTCTGCCTGTAATGTCTATGTTTTATTTTATTTTATTTTTTTTAAAGATTTTATTTATTTATTTGAGAGAGAGAGAATGAGAGAGAGCACATGAGAGGGGGGAGGGTCAGAGGGAGAAGCAGACTCCCTACCGAGCAGGGAGCCCGATGCGGGACTCGATCCAGGGACTCCAGGATCATGACCTGAGCCGAAGGCAGTTGCTTAACCAACTGAGCCACCCAGGCGCCCTGTAATGTCTATGTTTTAATATGTTTACATGTTTAATAAAGACACAAACAGCTGCCTCTGAATGTCTACTATAGTTTGTTGGGAAAATGCAGCCCGCAATTATGGTTTTCAGAATGACATTTTCCAGTCTGACAAAATACACTTCTGTTTTTATTCCTGCTTAGGAATTTGGAAACTGATTTGGATAGTCTCCAAGTGTCCCTCTCCCCACTGTAGGTGGTAGGTTGGTATCATGTAGGTGTCTGTCCTGGATGGCTAATTCTGGATCCAGATGGTTATATATATTTAATTCAATACAACTACATAATTTTACTGGGAACACCATGTGCTTCATTTTTTCAACTTATTAAATTCCTACTCTGTACAAAAGATCCCTTTTCTGGGTACTGAGAATGCCAGTAAAGTGTAATGCACAATCCATGCATATATATAAACATGCTCACATCACATGGATGTGTGACTAAGTAAATCCACCCTCAAGAGTGGATTCACAGATTTTGAGAAATAGTGATTAAAACCAGGGCTTGCAAAGATGGCAGTACTTACTGTTGGGTGGATTGTAAGATGAAAGTGCTGAATGTGTAGTTTTTAAAAAGATGATCTACAAAAATATAATTTGTAGAATTCAGCAGTTTTGGCCAGAGTGAATATTATTATATAGACTGAAAATCAGAAAATTAGAGGCAAATAAAATTTACTCTTTTATAGGTTTTTCAGTTGTTGCTTTATAGTCACCAAGTATGTGTGAAGCCCAGAATCACAGAGCAAAGCTGAGTACAGGATAGGGTTTGCAGACACAGCACTTCTGAATCTGCAGATTCCTCATCAGATCTAAAGCTCCCAGGTTGGTATCTCAGGTGATGATAAAAATGGTCATATGGGATGATATTCTCTCTCTCTCTCTCCCCCATTATCTCTCCCCCCCAACTCCTTATCTCCTGTGCCATGCTGACATTAGCTATAGAATTTAAAACTGATGTAACTTCAGGTTGGTGGGGTATGCACATATTAGAGGGTTTCAGCAATGCAATGACTGCTGAGCACAGACTAATTTGGGGAACGATGAACCCCTGCCATTTTTCTCACTGTTTTGCAGTAGGAGAGGAAGAAAAGCCACCCACACAAGCTTCCTTGACTTTCTGTTGTAGGTGGTGCACACCTGGCCAGAGATTCCAATCTGGCCCCGCCCCTCTCTGACCTCACTTCCTGCTGATCCTGCACTTACTTCCCATGTCTTTGAACAATCAGAGTCTCTGTCGTTGTTTAGCCGTGGCTGGAGATCTTCTCTGTATCCTCTGTCTGCTTATCATTTAAGTGCAGCTAATCTACTTTATTTGGGAAGCTTTCCCTCATGACCCCCAGGCCCTAGACTCCATCTCACCCCACCTTGTGCCACCATGTCCAGGAGGAACTACTAGGGCTTCCCTTATGATCCATTTCCATGTCTGTGTCCATCATTAGACTAGAAGACAAAGATCATATTGCATTGAATCATTTGGTCCCCAGTGCCTGATAGGCCCAGTTCCTGCCTAGTGAGGTGAATACCTAAAAGATGTTTACTGAAAGAAGTGCAATAAAGAAATACTGTTAATTGAAAACCTGGCACCAAGGACTTTGAAATAAATCCAAGATTTATCAGTTCTGGTTTTGTTTTGCTTTTTGTTTGTTTGTTTGTTTCCTTTCAGTTAATGGAGAGTATAGTCACTTCTGACATGCTTCTCATCTACGATGCATAGATTGCAAATGCTGGAACTAACTGCAGCATAGACTAGAAAGGAGAAGAAATGACATCTCATCTGCCAGTTCTTTGTTCTTCACCTACAACACCAAACCTGAGGCCTTCAGCATTTGATAAGGAAACAGAAGAGCTATATCTACAAACCCCATTTTGCTCTCAGCTTCCCTGTGTGGTTCCAGACTTCATGCCTATTGGAGGATTATGAACTAGCAATTAGAAAATGTATAAATTCAGAGTGAATTTTTATTCATCTCTTATTTTCTGATTGGCAACCTACCTCATAATACTTACTCTTTGGTTGAAACTACAAATTATATCTTCACATTGACTTAAGAAGTCTGGTTGGCATTATTCCCCAGAACATAGCGATTCATAAAATGCTAGTTGTCTTATATAAAGTAAATGCATAATTATTTACTGAGACAACTAAGCCAAATACCAAGAAAGTATGGAGCCAGGAAACTATAATATATGGCTGTATTGGATACCTCATTGGATCATGGATTTTCTAATAAAATTTAGGCATTATAAAGGCAACTTCCCAATTTCACCAGAAGGCATTCAAAGAAATCACAATAGTAAATAAACTGACAAGAAGCAGAATAAGTGCACTCCCAACCAAGGGCTCAGCATCAAGTAACTCTAAAAACCATCAAAAATAGGTGTATGGGCACGTGGGTGGCTCAGCCATTAAGCATCTGCCTTCAGCTCAGGTCATGATCCCAGAGTTCTGGAATCAAGGCCCGCATCGGGCTCCCTGCTCAGCGGGAAGCCTGCTTCTCCCTCTCCCACTCCCCCTGCTTGTGTTCCCTCTCTCGCTGTGTCTCTCTCTGTTAAATAAATAAATAAATAAATCTTAAAAAAATAGGTATAAATAATAAACACATAACAACTACAAATCATGGAAATAATTTGAAATGGTAAAATTATACTCGGGGCTCAGTAACCTTAAATGTAGGGTAACCAGTTATCTCAAAGTGCCTCCCTGGTGCCATAAACTGCAGGGACAGTTATATACTTACTAGCAGTAGAATCCACTTTACTGAAATCTTCCACTCAAAACACTAGTAGGTAAACCTGAAAAAAAAAAAAAACAACACTCTTGTTAAAGAGGAACCAAGAATGGATTCCACAGACCATTCCCTCCTTCCCCTTCTCTGCCTCATATGGTGAGTCCGAGACCCTAGGACTTTACTAGATCATAACAGTGACCAAAAATTAGGCAGGCTCATTAACCAAAGTTAAACATTTGACTTTTGCTAATCTTGTTTTTTTTTTAATTACTTCTACTTTTTTTTTTTCAAATTTTTATTTCAATTCTAGTTAGTTAACATGTAGTGAAATATTGGTTTCAGGAGTAGAATTTAGTGATTCATCACTTATATCTAATACCCAGTGCTCATCACAACAAGTGCCCTCCTTAATACCCATTACCCATTTATCCTATAGCCCAGCAACCCTCCAGCAACCCTCAGTTTGTTCTCTATAGTTAAGAGTCTCTTGTGGTCTGCCTCCCTCCCTCTTTTTTTTTTTTTTTTCCATTCCCCTATGTTCATCTGTTTTGTTTCTTAAATTCCACATATGAGTGAAATCATATGGTATTTGCCTTTCTCTGATTGACTTATTTTGCTTAGCATAATACAATCTAGCTTCACTTCTTATTTTTAATAGGTGATAGATGTATGTGGTTAAAAATTCATAAGGCAAAAAAGGAATATAAATTTCTGGTTTGAAAAGACAGCACAAAGTTGCCCCATACCTTCTCTCTTTTCATAAGTCACCCCCAAACAAGAGGAAAAAACAGAAAAGCAAAGTCCATATTAGTCCTGGTTAAGGGAAATTGACATGTTGAATAAGAATGGGTGAAAGGATCAAAGGTGTCAGTCACCTTTCTTCTTTGTTCTGGAGTTTCAGGTTGCCCTCCTTGGAGGCAGTAACAACTACCAGTCAATGGTGTATCCTTCTGGGGTAATCTTTGTTATTTTTATGTAATCACACAAATAGTACATATTGTACATGCAGTTCTGCATTTTGATATTTTTAAAGGTTATCTTTCCATAGTAGCTCAAATAGATCTGCTAGTTTTGTTTCTTAATGACTAGTATTTTGTTGCATGGCAGCCCATAATTTATTTACCTGTCCTTTGTTAATAGACCTGTAGGTCATTTATAATATTTTGCAGCTACAAGCACTGCTCCAAGGAATGAAGCTGGATATCTATCAGTTGGCATCTGTGTATCTATAGAATATATTCCTGGAAGGTGAATTGTTACTTCAAAGGGTATGTGCATTTTTAATACTGATATATATTTTAAGTAGCTGTTTATAGAGGTTGTTCTAATTTGTGCTTTTACTGGTAATGAAAGACACTTTCTTCACAATGATACCATAATGTGTTTTCAAACTTTATGATCCTCTCCTAATCTGTTCATTTTCATGTCAAAGTTTAATATGCAGCTTTTCCATAGGAAGCGAAGTTAACATTTTTTACTACATTTCAAACTTTTTAAATGAACCCTGTGTCCTATCCTTTTGTTCACTTTTCTATTGGGTTGTTGGTCTTATTGCTTAAGTTGATTTGTAGAAACTCTTTGTATGTTAAGGGAATTAGTTTTCTGTGATATGAGCCATAAATATTTTTTTACAAATTTGTTTGACTTTTGACTTTGTATATAGAGCTTTTGGACACAGCTAAAGAAAAAAAAATAATGTAGTTTAATTACCTTTCTTTTTAAGCTGTCTGCGTATTTTATCACACCAAAGAGTCTTGTCCACTTCAAAATTACATTTTAATTTATGTTTTCTTTCAGTAATTTTGTTTTATTTCTATAATAAATGTTTTTTAAATCAATCTGAAATTTGTTTTATTTTAAAAGTTTGTTTTATTTATTTACTTATTTAGAGAGAGAGAGAGAGTGAGGGGGAGGGCAGAGGAAGAGGCAGAGAAAGAATCTTAAGTAGGCTCCCCGCTGAGCAAGGAGCTCACTGTGGGGTTCCATCTCATGACTCTGACATCATGACCTGAGCTGAAATCAAGAGTCCAGCACTCAACTGACTGAGCCACCCAGGTACCCCAAAACTTGTTTTACTTTTAAAGTTAAGGTATGGAGTTTAAGGTATAAAAACTTTTTTTTTTTTTTTTCCGGAAGGCTATTAAGCTGTTCCAATATATTTGTTGAATAAGCTTCCTTTCTCTGCTCCTGGAATTGAAATGTTATCTTTATTGCATATTTAATTGCTATGTGTATATACATATTTCTGGACT